>NW_027069601.1:312745-319169 GCF_002906115.3 Quercus suber | reverse complement strand
TGTTAGGTTCTAAAGATTTAGGAATTTATGTATATAGAACTCTAATTTGTATTGTTGGCAAACCATGATCAAAACAGGTTGTTTAGTCTTGTTTAGGCTTGCTCAAAGTATGTTTATTTGTAAAACTAGAATCGAGTGAGTGCAGATTTATTGGACTAAATCTGTAAGGCTCGATCAATCGAAAATTAGACTCGATCGATCGAACCACGTACAGATTTATTTTTCTGCAGAGTTCCAGTTCAGCCCAAACTCTATTTAAACGTCTTGGGGTTCAAGTAAAACACTTCTATATATAAGGAAAACCCTAGAACGTTTTTGGGACTTCGGTGAGAGAGATTAGAGTGCCTCTTGTGCCTCCTTTTATTTTTAGGGTTTTGTACCCAAACCTCTCTAAGTCTTTGTTGCTCATATTTGCTGTTTATGTGAATCTCTTGTGAGATCTTAGAGGAGCTTTCCTTCACATAAACTTAGGGTTTTCAAGGTAGAGATATTTTCTACATCTTGATGATCAACAAGGTTGCTACCATTGGAACTTAAAAGAAAAGCAAGCGGGGAGCTTGTAGCTGATTGAAGAATTCAAGAAAGAAGTAGTCCGTGGATTCGGAGCCTGCGCGTGGTCGTGTCAGGAAGTTCTACTGGTGGGTAGCATTAGGAAGTCGAGCGGGGAGCTTGTAGTCCTTTTGTATGAACTTCAATTCTTTCATAGTGAATTCAGGTTAGCCTTGAGGATCGGTGGGTCAAATCCTCCCCAGGTTTTTACCGTGTGGTTTCCTGGGTGATCATATCTTGTGTTATTTATTTTCCGCTGCTTTATATCTTGATATGATTGTTTGGATTGTTTTAACCTAGAATTGCTTAATTTGACTAAGTAACAACTTGGCTAATTAATCTAGGCTACGCAATCTGTGTGTTTAAGGGGTCTAAATTTCTGTCAAGTGGTATCAGAGCGGGTAGCTCTTCTTGTTGTAGATCTTTTGATCTAAGAGCTGATCCTTGACCCCTGTTGTCATGGATAATTTGAAGTGTCTTTCTGATCATATTTCTGCTCATGTTTCTGCTGATTTTATTGATGCCTGTGATGTTTTGAATAAAAAGGACACTATTGTTTCTGTTGATTTTTTTGATGCTTTTGAAACTCTTCGTAAGGAATTATCTAAATCTTTGAAATTTCTAAGAAATTCAAGGAAGAGTTAAAAGTGGCTAATCTTGAAAAAGAGGATTTGATTGTGAGATTAGATGAGTCTAATAAAAAGAATGAATTTTTGAGAAATCAAATTTCTTCTCAAGATGAGAATATGAAAAGTTTGGAACAAAAGTTAGCTGAGGCTGAAGCTAAATTGGAAAATTTGTCTAATACCAAGTTTGCTGATGATAACAGAATTGTTTCTGTTTCTCTTAAGCCTAAAACTGAAAAAGTTTATATCCCTCCTTTTAAGAGGAATAATAAAGAAAAGGCTTATTATGCTAGGTTAGACAAAGGTAAAAGTTCTGATGTAGACGCTGAAGTTTCTAAACTTAAGTCTAATCCTACTGTTAGAGAGCATAATAAATCTGTTTTTGTGCCTACCTGTCAAATACATAAATTCCTAAATCTTTAGAACCTAACAAATTTAATTAACTAATACATTATAAAAGACAAACAAATTAAATTATGTTAGGGTAAACAACAATTAATAATTTAATAATTAATGAAACAACAATATAACAAATTATAGTTTATAAAAGGCAAACAAATTTATAAAACAACTAAACAATAATAATTAATAATTTTATTAATATTTCAAATGAACTTATAATTTATTGTACAGGTACCTTTGTTCATTTCTTTTCTTTTCATTTTTTTTTTCTTTTTGAGGTTTTTCAGTGTACAGAATGCAAATTTATTTTGGTATTAAGATTTTTTTTTTTTTTTAAGCACAAACTTCATGTTCACCAAATCTTGAATTTCGGCCGGTATTTACTGAAACGTCCTGAAACACCCGAAATAAACTGAAATGACTTGAAATTTTTTCAAAGTGGAATAGGAACACCCTGGATCAAATTCCTGGAGCTGCCACTGATGACATGTCGTATTTAAATTTTAATTGCATCTATCTTTTCACCTAAACACTCGGGTCTGTTTGGATATAGCTTATTGCTGAAAACTGAAAACACTATAACAAAATAATTTTTAAATGTGTGAATAGTATCCTAGGACCTAATTTTGAAGAAAAAATTGCTCAAATAGACAACTTGTGGGTATCGTGAATAGTGCACGAGTCCCACTGATAGCATAGGTCCTAGTGCTGAAAATGCCAAAGCGCAGACGCATGTTGGCCAAATCTTGAATTTTGGCCGGTATTTACCGAAACGTCCTGAAACACCCGAAATAAACCGAAATGATTTGAAATTTTTTCAAAGTGGAATAGGAACACCTTGGACAAAATTCTTGGAGCTGCTACTGATGACATGTCGTATTTAAATTTTAATTGCATTTATCTTCTCACCTAAACACTTAGGTCTGTTTGGATACTGCTTATTGCTAAAAACTGAAAATACAGTAGCAAAATAATTTTTAAATATGTGAATAGTATCCTAAGACCCAATTTTGAAGAAAAAATTGCTGAAATAGACAACTTGTGGGTTCTGTGAACAGTGCATAGGACCCACTAACAGCACAGGTCCTATTACTGAAAATGCCAAAGCGCAGACGCATAGGAAATCATTGCAATCCAAACGGATACTTAAACTACAAGTATTTATCTCTTAGTCTACACGTGTTCTATTCCAATTAGTTAGTGGAGTTCGTGACAGGTAGTGGCTAAGAGGCTGTTTGGGAACTTTTTTTTGGTCACTCAATTTTCGTCACTCAATTTTCATCACTCATCACTCATCACTCATCACTCATTTTTCATTACTCATCACCCATCACTCAAAATCAATACCCGTTTGGCTTATCAGGACAATGCCATAACTCAAAAATTTTCATCACTGTTCATGGGCCCCAGCTCTGTCACATGTCCAGATGGTTCTGTTTTGTTACCCGCGCCTTGCTACTCATCCCCATTTCAGCTTCTCTTTTGTCATTTCCCATTTCCCCTTCACTCTCCCAAAGCAGAAAAATCGATACCCATAAAAATGCATCAAGCTCCCTCGCCTCGTCAGGCCCGTCGCCAGTGAAGAACACCGATCTCTCGGCGCCATCTCCTCCGTCGTGACCCAGCGGCGCCGACGAGCATAAGAAACAGTACCCATTTCCCGATTTTGTCACGGCCGGTCTCCTCTAACCCAAGACGGTGCTACCTCGACAGTTCTGTACTCTCTCACTTTGTGTATTTAGCTGATTTGTGTGTTTTGCATTTGGATTTTGAGAAAAATGTTCTGGGTTTTGCAGGTGGGTTCTTCAAAGTTCATCTCGCCAAGGTACCTAGTTGAATCCCTAGGCAGATTTCAACTCAGGCATGTAAATAAATCATCACTTTTTTTTTTGTTACTTTGCTGCTTCATACCTCGACAGTTCTGTACTCTCTGACTTTGTGTATTTAGCTGATTTGTGTGTTTTGCATTTGGATTTTGAGAAAAATGTTCTGGGTTTTGCAGGTGGGTTCTTCAAAGTTCATCTCGCCGAGGTACCTAGTTGAATCCCTAGGCAGATTTCAACTCAGGCATGTAAATAAGTCATCACTTTTTTCTTTGTTACTTTGCTGCTTCAATATCAATGAATACATGAATTGTGTTTACTTTTCTGCTTCAAATCTCACGTTCTTTACTTTAGAGGAATTAGTTTACTTTGCTTTAGAGGAATACATGAAAAATGTTTACTTTGCTGCTTCAAGTCACTATTAATCCGAGCTCTGTCGTCCATTTTAGAGGAATTAGTTTGTCCAATGTGGTCACAAGTGCATAACAAATATTACTGCTAAAAGACCATTATTGCATAAACTCATTAGAGCCCAACAGTTGGCTTTTGTACCTAATAGACGGATTGCCAAAACTAACATAATTGATCTAGAGCTTATTCATAGTTTTTGAAAGAAGAGCAATTCAAATGTTGGGATGGTGGAAATTAAAAAGTTGGTCTTCTGGAGATTTATTTTTATTTTGCAGGGCAGGTCCAAGTTTAATGTGTTGTCAACATTGGAGAGGTATTTGATGACTTCTGAGTTATAAAACAGCGTACGTGTACAGTCCAATTATCTATTTCTAGTGATTAAACATAATCCCAAAATAATCCAATGTTATGTATTAATTAGGGTTAGTTTTTCATTTTTAGGAAAATTAATTAGGACTAGTTAGAACTAAATTTAGTACAAATCTACATGCATTTTCTAAACTCAAAACCCCATAATAGGGGACACAAAACTTTAGCACTTCAACTATTCAGACATGAATAAAAATCATGAATTCCAAACTGGCTGACCATCCCTTCATTCAATTTCAAACTTAAGCAGGGATACAATTTGTACTTCTATTACAATTGAGCACTAGTTTGGACTACGGATTATATATATGTAGATTAACATTCAAGCAATTCAAGCAGTTGGCTTGGCTCTAGAAGGTAACCTTATGTTTTTTCTTTTTCGGATAAAGTATAGCATTTTTCTTTGGACATGGGGCTAAATCTGAAATTCAATTAACAACCAAAGCAGGGACACATGCATACCTCTTGATGAGCTGTAGGATCTCTCACTATCCCACCACTTCCTACCTGCAAAGAAATTGAAAAGTTAAATTCATAAATAAATGGGATATCTTAAAGCATCAAACATTGCACTTCATTTTTGATAAGTATTTGCCAAAAATAGTAAAAGAAATGCACCAGCTGACTTCATTGCTTTTATCAATTAAATACGACGGATATAAAACATTAAAAGAAACAAGCATATAAGATGATCTCATTAACCAACAAAACTCTCTAATTATTAGTATAAGATCAAATCTTAGACAAAGCACCTAGAACCCCGAACATACGTGTCAGATAAATAATTGTTACAAGATGATAAAAGACTATGTAAAAATATTTTGTTTTTTTTTTTTTGGCCAAAAGCCTTGTAGCTCAGTTGGCATCTCATGGTCTTTCCAACAAAAACATCCAGAGTTCAAAACTCTTTTCCTTTATTGCAACTATTGAATTATCAAATATGTGTGTGTGTGTGTGTTGGGGGGGGGGTGCGGTGTTGAGAAATTCTCTTTAATTGATTACAATAAGCCTATGTAAATATCTTTAAGTATATCTTTGTTCAAAACAGATACAAAATTGTGGGATAACCTATATTTTTTTTTATGTGTGATGATGAAATGCAATAGCTCAACTCCTGAATGAGTGGAATGCTCTGTTTGTGGCCTTCAATCAATCTGTCTATGTTCTTGTACAGAGAGTTGATTGGATTCTCTTTCAGATTCTGATCACTATTCTTTGAATTCTTTTTCTAATTCATTATATTTAGAATTTTTGGTGTCATTGGGCCATGGCTTAGGTGCGTTTAGAGTTGGTAGCCATTAGACTACCTCTTTAGTTCAAACGATCAACACAACAAGAAGCCTTAGTCCCAAATTTTTGGGGTTGGCTATGAATTCTCAACAAATTAGTTAAGGTCAGATACTTGTATTCTTTTATGTCATTCTTTTCAATCCAAAGTCATAATCTCTATTACTTTCTTAATTGACATATTCTTTTTTACTACTTATGCCAATGTTATTTTCGATCTTGCTCTACTTTTTTTCCACTTCCTCAACTTGAATAAACTCACTCTGTCACTGATGCAATAATCACTCTCCTTTAAACTTGACTAAACCATTTGAGCATCTCTACCTCATTTAGTTCAAACCATACTAGTAAAAAGAATGTTAAATGTATTTTTGATCCCCACTTTGATGCCAGCTTTGATGCTTTCTTAATTATTGGAGATATCTAAATATATAGCATTGGTCAACAGAGAGAGAAATAAAGAAAAGAGAAAAGGAAGAATGAGGACCCATATATCATATCTACAACAAAACACAAGAAATCAACCATAGCTAATCCATGGTCAATAAAATCATACTGCCATTAAGGACCTCGGGATGGTAGATATTTATAAAAATATTAAATATTATAATATACTTAAAATAAGCAGATTCATGGTGAGTCATAAAATGCTACCAAATAGCAATCGATTGGAAATGACACAAATTTCTACTGTATAGTTTATTGCTTGGCTTCGGGTAACAAATCAGATGTGATAACAATACAATAGTTTGTAAGACACTATTTTCCATTGACAATAGGTTCAATCAATAAATTTTCATTGACAGTGCATTGATTATGTAGAACTATGTACTGACATTATATATATAATTATATGTGTGTAGATATATTGGAAAAAGAAAAGCCATAACCATGTCTTCTGCCACTACTTATGAGTCCACCTCTACCGGCCATATGTGCGATATGGATCGGTGTGTG
>NW_027069601.1:248760-311177 GCF_002906115.3 Quercus suber | reverse complement strand
AGTGTCCAAGTACAGAGTCACACAACACATCCTCACAATTGGCATCCCATGTTGTCAACTCCGCAGCCATCTTAAAGAACAACACACATCTCATACACAACCATATCACAAGTACAATAAAGATATCCCAGTATATTTAGAGGAACAAAGATTGAGCACATGGTAGCGTGTATGATACGTTTACAAATTTTTTTAAACTAAAAATGCATAGGCATCGAACTAAGGAGAATTCTAATGAAGTATTATGATCATTGATCAGTGGACATAGGTTCTAGTTTCTGAATTAAATGTGGCAAATTGTCTTATGTCAAATTATGCTGATTACAAGAATGTAATAAAAATGTTTCCTTTCTATTTTTTTTTTCCTAAATTAGGACATAGGTTTTTATTTTTATTTGTAATAGATAAAGGTTAGGATTTGAATCTAGGACATAGGTTTTACGAATTCAACAACAATCTCTAATTAACCATCAATAAATCCCCACTTGGCTTACAGGTTGGGCCGTATAGAAAAGAAAAACTTCTTTAGGGCCAAAAATTGTGTGGTTAACGTGAAGACTAGAATCACCACCTTTTAATCTATGGATGGGATCAGCAATAGCTGTCTACAACTATTTTATACGGACATATAAGTCTTCGTCTTGTCCCTTATATGTTTCTTGAGGTGGCTAAAGCAAATCTCTATGACGCACTTAATGAGGAAGGATCACCGATTACTTCAAAAGCAGAACAAACATCTCAATTTGAACAAATTTGACTTTATTGATCACCAGTTCAACTTTTAAAAGATAAATTTGGAGATAAAATCATGGGCCCACTCCAGCACAATGGTTGTGACAAGTCACAAGTGACATATGTCTCTATGTGGTTTGGCATGTCCACTTGGGCAGGGGCATAGGTATGCAGCCAAGCGACTTATGTTTTTTAATATCCTAAAATTTTCTTCTTTTTTTTCAAACTAATAAGTGTAATTACTTGGCCAAAAAAAACTGAAAGTATAATAATAAGAATTGGTTTTTAGTTGAACGGTTAAATATTGATTACACAAAATAGTTAATTAGATATGCAGTTATGAATATGTTACAAGATAGTTAAGTATTAGCTCTAACAAGAATTTTCTCTTTACCATGAGTTGCTACCTCCTGTGAAACTCAATTCATTCATACGATTTTTAAACACTGCTATTAACTATAATTTGTGAAAGTACATGCTATCATTAGTAATTATAAAGGGTTATGTTATGTTGAAAAAACATTATCCAATAACAAAATGGTCAACAATTTTGAAACATCCAGAAAAGGAAATGTGAATCTATATATATCTAAAAGCTGAAGCGTAGCATTTATTGTTGCTACGCTCCAATTGAGCCACATCATCGCCATATCACAAAGGTTTTATTTTCCTTTTTTTTTTTTTTTTGGGTTTCCACTTCATATATTCTCTTTAATCAATCCCATTCTCTCTCTCAACTCATCATCTTCCCATCAAACAAACGGCTAATGTTTATACTATTAGTGAATTTCTTATTGAATCCAAATTCCCTTAAATTCAGCAATCAGTCATTCTCTCTCTTTGACTTATCATCTCCTTATCAAAAAAACGGCTTCTTTCCCCCCATCAAAACATTCAATTGCCTCCCTTTGGATTTAAAACCCACTGATTTAATTTTCTTATATATAGGTTTTGAATTGCTTACTTTCCCTTCCATCAATCACCGAATTACAACTAGAATTAGAAGGTCTATTTGAGGTCAGTTTTTCTTTCTCTTCCCTTGAACTTCTTTCTTTTTTGCGGCAATTTTTTTATGATTTGTGTTGGATTTTCTTTTCTAGGGTTGTAAATACCATGTTTCTTTTTTCTTTTTTCCAATTTTCAATTGATAGTCTATCTCTTTGGATTCATGTTTACAATTTTTCCTTAGATTATTATGTTTTACCCATTAAAATTGTTAGTGTCCAAAAGAATTGGAATGCTTTTTATTGATTTGGTACATGATTATTTGCCTCCCATTTGTTTATTTTATTTTTTGAATAGCTTTGTAATTTTTAAATTAAATACTACATAAATTCTTGCTACTTTTCTTTTAATCTCATCTAAATCTATGCTAATTTTTAACGTCTTAGGATAACTTGGAATAGGAAACAAAATATTATGATTGATAGGTATGGACCAAATGTTGTTCCTCTTTTTCTTTGTATTTGGGATTATAACTTAGTTTAATATGGTTATTTTCATTAATTTTTTGACATATTACAATGTAAAGGTTTGCATTGGATTTTCTTTTCCAGGGTTGTAAATACCATTTTTTTTTTCAATTGATATTCTATTTCTTTGTATTCATATTTACAATTTTTTTTACATAATTTTGTTTTACCCATTAAAATTGTTTGTGTTTAAAGAATTAGAATGCGTTTTATTGATTTAGTACATGATCATTTGCCTCTCATTTATTTATTTTATTTTCTGAAGAGCTTTGTAATTTTTTAAATTAAATACCACATAAATCCTTGCTAATTTTCTTTTAATCTCATCTAAATTGATGCTAATTTATAACTTCTTAGGACACCTTGGAAGAGGAAACAAAATTTTATGATCGATAGGTATTGACCGTACAGTGTTCCTCTTTTTCTTTGTATTTGGGTACCATTTATCTTCAAAAAAAAAAAATTCTTACAATTTATAACTATTGCATCCATTTTATAATTGTGGACATGCATGCAATATTGCTTTATGTTTCCATGGTAATACTAATGTCCATTACTTTAAAATTAAAAAAATTCTCTCAATTGAAGCATATACCTCGACGTGATCTCATTCTTATGAAATCCTGCAACTTAATTCAAATCATGCTAACCAATATATATATAAATAGAATGATTTTGTATAGTCCAACATGAATTAAATCATATTACCTTAGTAATTAGCTTAATTAAGCTTATCTAATTCTTAAAAAAAAAAACCTTAAACTTATATCTTATATCTTATTGTTCGATTTGGCTATGATATGTTGCACTTTAATTCATCATACTCCTTAAATATTCAAAAATATAATAGAAATAATATAAGAAATAAAATAGATAAATACAACAGGAAATCAACTAGGCATTTCTTTTGTACTACAAATTTCACTATTATAATTCTTAAATAATATGTACTTAAATATTCACTATTAGATCTTTTAGAAATACAATCAATTTTTTTTTGCCTTCCTATATATTTCTTTGATCTAATTGAAAAAAAAAAAAATCCATAAAATTCTCATTTATGAAGGAAATAATTTTCTCTGATAAAAATTTTTGGGAAAAAAATAATGAATATAGAAAGTTTTAAATTTTTCATAAACCTATATGGTTTCCCAAAAGTCCTCTATTCAGACTTACTATTATGTTACTACATTGGATTTGATGAGTTCTTTTAAAAAGAAAATATTATACATATATATATATATATAACATTAACTATGCAACTTACCAGTTATAAATACATTTTCAATTACCAAAACATACAAAGTCTCTTCCTCTTTCCCAACCTTTCCCCTCCCTCAACACTTATGTATCGTATATACATTTTTCCCTTCCACTACACACATGCGGGCACACACACACACCCACATTTTATATTTATATTTGTTCTCTTTTAATCTCTCTTAAAACCAATAAGTATAGTATTTGTGATGGAATTTTTTTTTAATTATCACTACATATTTGTGATATCTTTTAATCTCTCTTTTATTATCACTAAAAATTAGAAATTGTGTTTGGCTTCATTTTGCTAGGTCCTTTTTCATGATCATTGGTTTATATGTTGTGAGTTGGGTTAAAGTTGCAGAACTGGGAGAGATCAAACAAGATACAGTTGCACCATGAATATTTTAGAAAGCAAGAGTATTATTATACAAAAACAAATATGGACATCTATAAACAATTATACCGTGATTACGTTTGCTTTCCCCTACCCCTTTTATGCTATTTATTGATTGATTAAGATCAACTACACATTTTTATTTTTTGCAGAAACGATCAACTACACATTTAGCTTCCTTAGTTGTTCACATTTTTTAAATTGTATGGAAAGGAATAATAGAAATCAATATATGTTTTGGGGAGAAATTTTTTTGTAATAGTTGATTCTCATACATGAGTTTAGTGATTATCAAAATAGAAACTATTATAATTTTGTTTAATAGTTCTTATGTGATAAAATGGAAACAAAGTTTGGATAAATTGCTCAGTAATTTCTCCAAAAATGAAAAATAATGTTAGCTTTCATATGAAACCAACAAGATTCATTTTCATGTTCTAATAAAAATTATACATTCTCCAGTTTTTAATTGTGTTGTGTTTTGATACATATCTCACACTATTCTAACGTATTACAAAATATTTTGTTATAAATAATAATTGAAAGTAAAATGCAACATGTTTCTTTGCTAAAAAAAACAATACACACACACACATATCTCACACTATTCTAACGTATTACAAAATATTTTGTTATATATAATAATTGAAAGTAAAATGCAACATGTTTTTCACACACACACACACACACTCACAATCAAGATAAAGACTTCTTTACTTACATAAAATTTATTATATATATTACAATGTAATCACATTATTGTGAGATGAGTTTGGGACTATTACTTATAAATCTCAACTATTATTCTCATTCTTTACTTAACAAAAAATAATATGACATCAAAATTATCCCGCACATTGCGCGGGTCTGCGACTAGTATATATAAATTTGGTGTACGAGAAGTTTCGCAAAAGAGTGATAAATGAGGGGTTGACTAGACATAATTGAGTTTGTGTTTTGGAACACGCCATTTTCTCAGTATCAAAAACAGAGGATGAAAGAAAGACACATGTAATCAAAATGTGTTCAAAAAATACACAAAGATTCTAGAGGAATTTCAATTAGTAGTTCTTATAATGTAAATGGAGCTTTTATAAGTTTTCAGAAAACATAAGAACAAGATACATCACAACACTCAAGGTTTTCCATTTTTATTCTTTTTCTCCAGTTCCCTATAAACAGGAAAGATTGCTTAAGACAGTTTCAAGAAAAAAGATGAGCAAAATATGTTCCAAACCCAGAGTCAGAATAAATGTCATTCATCAGTAAATTCAAATAAAAGCAAATCTCTTTCTCTTTATTTCATAGGACACACGGCAACAGGAAACAACAAACTCAAAACTAAAATGTGACTCAAAATTGACAATTAGATATCATTTAAAAATATTTTAGGAGCAACACAGTGGTAGTTTTTCTATTCATTTTGCTACTATGGTCCCTCAGGTATACAACCACCGAGTCATGTATTTAGAAGCTGCTTGTAATGTTTTATCTTTGGTCTGGTGACACACGGCCATACATGTACCTGATTATAGTTTCTTACATCAAATAAAGTTCTATCTATTACCTCAAAAAAAAAAAAAAAAAAAAGGTAATTACCTAAAAAAATAATATTATCTCCGACAAAAAAAAAGACCACCTTATGTCTTTGACTAAATTATCCATTTATGACTTCTATAAGTTATCATACTTGTTTTATAATTTTTCTCATCCTGTTTTCCTAGGTTCTAACTTTTACCAAGGACTATTAATTTTAACAAACCCCATAAACAAATGCGTTAACTACTGTAAACAAAGAGAGACTCATAGCTAAGTGATGTGTAATTAACTTAGTAGTACAATTTGTTCTCTTTTATTAAGAGAATTATTTTTCAAATTCACTCTTCATTATTATTACAATTGTATTATTTAAAAAAAAAAACATTGTCCTTACAATAAATTTCGCATGTGTTAACTTGAGTAGTTAATTACTTTTTTTTTTTTTTTTTTTATAAAAATATATAGTGAAGGTGGGGAAGGTGGGGTTAAGTATCTAATTTCTTCAATAATAATAACTTGCCACACCTATGATACACATTCATTCACAATAGAACCTATCATGTGTGGCAATAATTTCTCTTATAGGACAGACTCTAAGTCGGAGTCCTATTTCTCTTCTTATCATATAAAGACTAAAAGAAAGTGAAGACACGAAGCAACAGAAATGCGACTTATAAACTGGTCCAGGCCTCAATCTACAATATTTCTAAACACAAATAAACTGGTCCAGGCCTCAAGTTCTGTATCTCTACTCTCTACTACCAGAAACTTAAATGGAGGGAACTTTGATAACAAATTCCAGAAAAATCGCACCATTTATCACACATTTCTTAGTTCCATAAATTATTCAAAACAAAAAAAAAACACCCCATAACCACGGGTTTCAATTTTCCCAAATCAGATGCTTACCTAAACATCAAACAAAGAAAAAAAAGAAAAAACAAAAATAGACAAGCACAAGACAAGTTCACCACGGGTTGAAAACCCATACCCACAGGTTTCAATAGATCACATCAGATGCCCAAACATCAAAAAAAGAACAAAAATCAGAGAACCAAACAACACCACGGGTTGAAAACCCAGGATTCCACAGGATGATACAAGTTAAATCAGATGCAAAAACCTAAATGTCAAACAAAGAAAAAAAAGGAAAAAAATCAACAGAGAAGCAAACTCCTTGAATCGATGTAAGAGATGCGAAATCCCTTGCTATTACCAACAAATCAGATGTATAAATAGCTTAATTGTAAAGAATACCTTCGGATTTCACTGGAAAAAGCTGAGAAAGAGCTCGGTGGTTGGCTCGTCAAGCACTGCGTTACCGTGACACGGCGGCGCGGGTTGGCTGAGCTCGGATCCATGAAATGGTGTGTGAGGAGGTGAGGGCAGTGAGAGCTTCTCAATGGTGGTACTGGAATGGAGAGGAGAGAAATTTTAGATGAGAGACCAAAGTTGTTTTCTGAAGAGTGAAGAGAGAAGTGTGAGGTGAAAGGGCTGAAGAGAAAGCCGTTGAGGACAGTATCAAAAGGCACACCCCACGTGAATGCCTCAGATGGTGGGACCGGATATGTAATGTGAATTACAACTTTGCCATTGAAAAACAGAAAATCGAAAACTGAAAACTGAAAACAGCCTAAAGTTGTTTTCAGTTTTCACAACTCATAACTCAAAAAGTAGAGAATTGAGTATTGAAAACAAAGTTATGAAAACAAAAAAAATTGTGCAGGCAAACGAGTATTTTGTTATGGGTCCCACCATTTTTGAGAATTGAGTTATGAAAACAGAGAATTGAGTCATGAAAACTAGTGAACCAAACAGCCTCTAAACCTCTCGGCTACTGTGAATGATTCCTTAGCTTGGGCTTTTACTAATTATGGTAATTTTTCCTCAAAGATGGCATTTGATCAAATGCTTTGAAGTTTTAACCCTCTTACTTTCTCAGCTTATTGGGATATGTCATGTAATATTCATCAGCTTTGCACAGAAATGCTGAAAGATAAATATTGCATGACATAATATTACATGACATATCCCAATCCGACTAAATTTTTGAATAAACACTTTGATAAAAAATCTAGTTTATAACATAAATATTACACTACTTACAAAATCCCACCAGTTTTTTTAACCCTTAAACAAATGAAAAGGTTTAGATACACAAAATTTTACACAAGTTGACATGGCAAATTATTAGTTGTAGATAAAATTGTAATGTTAATGATGGGTTTAGATGAAAACCAATACAAGTTTACCAACTCAACTGGTGTAAATAATATATCTAGCATTACTCTAAACAAATACAATAACTAGGTACAACAGAGAAGTCAAAATAACCGAGTTTCTTTTAGCACTTTGAAACTACATTTATGTTTATGCACTTGGCTCCTTAGCTACTAAGTACTAATAATAGTGGAATCTTTTATTCGTGTTACATAAAAGGAACAACAAGATCACTAGGTCACAAATGGGCAAGTATTATGCTTACTGATAATGAAGACCGTTCAGACAATAACTTGTGGCTGTTAATATGAACTCGAACAAGTCTCAATCTCACGGCAAACACTAGCTTCCATTGGACTTTCTGAAAGGCGCTGGAAATAAAGAGGTATTTGAGGTATGCCCAATTGCATCAATCCTTCAAGAATTTTAACTACATTTCCCATGGTTGGTCTATCCCTTGGATCATCTTGAATGCACCAACAAGCAACTTTACAAGCTCTAGTTAGCTCTTCCATATTAGCATTGCCCTCTAACTTGAAATCTAGCAATGTTAGAAGGTCTTCCCCCTTGTTTATTGCCATTGCAACACGAGCTGGAAAGTAGTTACATATCTCTTCATCTAGCATGTTTATATTTCTCCTACCAGATATTATCTCGAAAAGCAACTTCCCATAACTGAAAACATCAACTTTTGGAGTGATAGCTTCACCTGAGATCCATTCTGGTGCCAAATAACCTCTGGTTCCCCTCATGGTGGTTAAAACCCGACTGAAGTTCCGACCTATTACCTTTGCAAGCCCAAAATCAGCCACTTTCGGGTCATACTCAGCATCCAACAATATGTTCTCAGGCTTGATGTCACAATGTATGATACAGTCTATACAATTCTCATGAAGGTATGCCAACCCTCTAGCAATCCCAATTGCAATATGATATCTTGTATTCCAATCCAAAATTTTAGAAACCTTCTGGAACAAATGAGATTCTAAAGAACCTTTTGGCATATAATCATAGACGAGAAATCTTTTTGAAGCTTCTACACAGAATCCACATAGGCGAAGAAGATTGACATGCTGGATTGCTCCAAGTGTTCTCACTTCTGCACGAAATTGTTTCTCTCCTTGCTCTACACTTCTTATTTTCTTCACTGCTATGGTTGTTGAATTCGGCAAAGTCCCTTTAAAAACAGTACCAAAACCGCCCTCCCCAAGTTTTTGGGAGAAGTTCATTGTTGCTTTTTTTAAATCTCGATACTTGAACAACATCAAAGAAAATTCTGACTCCTCGAGTGCACCATCAGCGGAAGGTTTCCACAATATAATTGCCAAAACAATGCTAAGGAGAAGAATGAGCATTGCAGAAACTCCAAGAATCCAAGCAACCTTTTTCGACATCTTGGTTCTACTTCCAACCAACTCAATTCGCTCAGATGCTGAAATGCGAACATACAAATCTTCACCAGTCTCAGTAGCGGATGAAATTTGTAAATTCATCAGTTGTTTCTTGTACAGAAAACATTCATCATAACAGGAGTAAGCAATGCAGTCACAATCCCTTAAGCATGCTAATTTACATGCCTCAATGTCTTGGACCGTTCCATTAATCTTTGTTGCAACCCCAAAGAGATTTCCGAGGTGCATGTTGGGCACTGTAAGGAACTTATCGATTCCTCCATTTGAGCATCCTAAAGGAGTTCTCCTAATACACCCTCCTGAGTAGTCTCCTATGCTCCAATTTCCTGGCCACCTTGGTTCAAATCCTTTTGGGCAATCACAAGGAGGTACCTTAAGCTGAGTACAGATGCCATAATTGCCACAAAAACCATGAATCTCACAATGTCGTGAAGCTTCTGTCCAAACCAAATTCCATATCTGCGAATAACTGCTCCATATATAGAGATTGAGATCCCCGGTAACGTCCAAAACAAATCTAGCGGATATAGGATAGTCAGAAGAATATGTAAAATAGCCTTCGGACTCATTGAAAACATAGGTGTAGTGTGTGCTTAGCCAGTATCGGTCGTTCCATATATTTATGAATGACACGTTGCTGATAAGCAGCTTAAGCCAAGGAGAATTGCTTATATAGTATAGTACTAATCCACTTTCTTCTAATTCAGCTGAGAAGTGGCCACTACCTGGATTTTCTGAACTTGTCCATGACCTTAGAATATTGCTTTTATTGGTAAGTCTATTGTACCCAATCTTGGCCCCTGGAAGCAACGTATTGGTTTGCTCCTCAAAACTCTGCCACAATACATTATCTAATTTATCCCTTAAGATAAAATTCCCATTATCGAGCAGCACTGCTACAGTATAATTAGGCATGCCAGAGTTTGTGCATTTGCAAAAAGGAATTCCTTTTTCTGTTATCAACAAATTGCCATCCTCAGAAATTTCTAGTGCTTTAGAGGACGGGTCAGAGACTGGGCAGTCTCTATTTGCCACCCAAACCACTGTTAACTCTGCTATAGTTTTATACCATATGCCTACATAATGCTTGTGAGACTTACCAGGTGTGAAGAAACCCAGTTCGAAAAATCCGCTTTTAGAAGTAAGGGTCTGTTTCCATGCCAGAGGCTGACCTCGGTACATGGTATCAGATGCAGTGGAGAGATGAGCTTTGAGTGACAAGATGAGAAGTAGAGCAAAATGAGACCATGCCTTCTTGCTTGTAGTATAGATTTCCTGCTTCTGGCTTCTTTGTGCCATACTACGATTGTTCATCTTACTAGCTAATTTATCAAGTGAGTCTTCCATTCTCTCTCTCTCTCTCTCTCTCTAACTAATTTTATTTGAGTTGCTGTTTTTCTGTTTGAAATGTTTCAATTGAACCGAAGTACTACTTGCAATTAAAGATCCAAAACAGTCTCAAAGCACGCCCCTTTTGACTCTATTTATTCAAAGATACGAAATTTCCATGTGCGTATGTATTGGCAGCTAAAACTTCTACAATTATGGTCTTGAACATGAATTTCTTTTTTTTCTTTTTCTTTTTTTTTTTCTTTTCAAATTTTGCTGACTGAAGGATATGATAGAAGAAAGCAAAGGGAAGAATTGAAATCTTTGGGCACCATCTTCCTCCAGAACCACCCAAATCGGTAGATGAGGTTGGACCCCAGGAAAACATGAAGACTTTAGACACCCTTACGGGTCAAAGAAGTAACACATGCACAAACGAAAAAATATCATTGATCACAAATAATAAACCCGAAGAAATTATCAATTAGACCAGAAACACAAGCTTTGCCACTCAAAAGTTTAATAGCTTTACCCATAAACCAGATGAATTTCAGATTATGTTAGTGTATCAATATCATATAGGACCCAAAATGAGGAAATTCACTTAAAAGATAGGATGATCCTTATAGATGAAAAAATGAGTAAAAATCGCTTGAGATCTTTGATCATGTTTAATGGAAAGTAATTAAGGCACCAATCAATCAATATTATTATATATATATATATATAGATATCAATATATATATAAAAGTAGAGACCTCGTGCAGAAATGCATGAGGTCCTGCCATGTGGCATTCTAAGCTTCCATTTAGTCTTTTTAACCTTTTTTACATTAAATTTTTTAACTGTAACCCAATCATTTATAATAACTTATTTTTACTGTTACATATATGACCTAAGGTTGACAATGACCAAACAATTGTAATCTTCTAAAAAAAAAATAACTACTTTGTCAAAGTAGATGAAAAGCCCAAGCCCATAAATATTGACCACGGCTGCCCAAAAGATTGTGTCAACCTCTAAAAAAAAAAAAAAAAAAAAAAAAAAAAAAACACTGTTAGCA
This sequence comes from Quercus suber, assembly GCF_002906115.3. Taxonomy (NCBI): domain Eukaryota; kingdom Viridiplantae; phylum Streptophyta; class Magnoliopsida; order Fagales; family Fagaceae; genus Quercus; species Quercus suber. Next base: position 299,753 of record NW_027069601.1, on the reverse strand, counting down.
TTTACGTTGTGTAGTGTTACGTAGGACTCTATTCTCTGTCATCTCTTCAAAAGCTTAGCTGTTGTTTCCTCTTCTTCTACAAGATTTAGTCATTTCAAATTGCCAACCTCTCTGTCTTTCTCATAATTAACATGGCTGTTCTTACATTTATGTTTTCATCTATTATAAGTGAAATGAACCTAAGGGTCATTGCCATAATTTATTTAAATTCAATTACTATCTCTCTCTCTCACGTCTTCCCTCATAATTAACATGGTTGTTCTTACGTTTCTGTTTTCATCTATCATAAGTGAAACGAACCTAAGCGTCATTGCCATAATATATTTAAATTCAATTACTATCTCTCTCTTACGTCTTCTCTTCATCAACGTTAAACCCGTCAATGACACTATGCCCAAAAAAAGGAGAAAGAAAGATGATTGCTATACTCAGGAAGAAAGAGAGAAAGAACTTCAAGGCTAAATAAGACATTCACAGATACAAAAGGAGCAAACTTCAAAGGCCAGACCTAACTTACTTTTAATTGAAGGTTAATCATTCTTCTTCTTTTTAATACGAATATAGTGTCTCTATATTTATGCAATTTTTTTAATCCCTTCGTTTGTTTATTTTATTTGAAAGATCAACTTTATGAACATAAAAAGTTGTTGCATGTAATGTGTTTAATTAAATTTCTCTAAGAAAGGGTGATTTGTAATCCTTTGATTCAACTTCTTAGAGTGCTACAGTCTTCTATATATGTGGTAATTTGTAAAAAAAAATTTATTTAACCAAAATTGTAGTAAGTTTCATGTATAGGTTTTTAGATTTGCTATAACACTTACTTTATTCTAGACTGAGTAGTGATGACCCTTTCTACATTTGATGTTACAAAAGGAAAGACTGCGTCTTAATTTGTTGAGAGCCAGGATGTTTCTTTTTATGTTTGCAAGCACTAAAAGTATCTTCTCAAATCAATCTCATAGGGTCAGCTTTTTGGGGTTATGCCACTATAATCTTACATCTCATTTCACATTCGTTGTTAATTTCATGTTTCTCTTCAATAGTTTGTTTATTGATTTGTTGTTACCGTCGGCCTCCAACTACAAGGAAACTTTATTTCTTCTGCCGTCGCACCGCCAGAGCCATTATTGGGTAGGTTCATTTGTTAATGTTTCTTTATTTATTTCTAGGTTTGTAGGTGGAAAGGTGAAGCCTTTAAGGCAACCCAAAGTCGAAGAAGAATGGGTACAGTTAGGTCTATTTTTCCCTTTATTGAAATCTCTTTCAATTTGTGTTTCAAAGTTTGTAGTTTTAATGGATTGGTACTTTGGGTATCTATCTACTGATTACAATAACTTCATTTCTTTTGAATGTAAACTTTTTGCCTTTATTTAATATTTCAACTCTATCATGTTATGTATCAATTATTTACACTTTTACAGAATCCTCATACGTACGGTCAATATTTTAATTTTTATTTTCATTGTAGTTTTTATTTTTGCATCTATATTCTACCACAATTGGTTCTCTCTTTTATGTAGAAAGATGTGGCGGGTGAAGTTGAGGGCAAAGGCAAAGGAAATGAAGACCTAGACAATTCATTGCAAAATAGGTATGTTCCTAAATTCTTGGTAGTCAATAATTCATACTGTATTATAATGAAACTTGAGTTCTTTTAGTAAAAATAGTATCAACAGTTTGGTAATTGACTTAAAAATTGGCATTCATGATTTATGTTAGAAAAGCATTAGATTTAATAGATGACTTGGTCAATTAGGGATCACACCAAAGCTCTAAGTGTTGCTACTCACACTAGGTGAATATTGAACATTATTCAAATTCTTTATTTATCTTTGTGTGTGTGTTACATTGGTGTTTCAACATTTGATAGCAGTACTATATGCTTACAACAAAGTTATTTTTTGTGTTTGATTTACTTAGAAGATATGTAACTATAAACCTCTATTATCATTATTATTATTATTATTATTATTATTATTATTATTATTATTTTGATGAACTATAAACCTCTATCATAAAAGTTCAGTGGTTTGTCATGCACATTAGAATGTCTAATTATCAAGAATTTGGTAGAGTGGAAAGAGCTAATCACCATCCAGTTTGCATTGCTCTATCCTAGAAGGATTTCAATTTGGTTATATACATGTTGCTTTAGAGAATATAAGTTGCAATTAAATTTTTGATGAATGGTTGTGATCTGTATGATCACTTACTTTAATAATGATAGCTTGATTGTGGATGCAAGCTAATGATAAATTGGTATTGCATGCTTTCTTGACATTTGGTTTTAATCAATGCTAATTTCTATATTCATTAATTCTTGAGCATATTATTTACAACCTAATCTTTGAATGGTGTATCTTGAATACTTGGACTACTATGTTCTAGGTGTTTAGTGATCTTTATATGATTTAAGGTTCTAATGTTGCATATATTTTACTCTTTTTACAATGTCAGCATAGCTTTACCATGGTTGCTTTTTTTATTCAAATTACCATCTAACCTTTTTAGTATGTCTATATTTTTTTAAAAAATTGCTGAATCAGCGAGGGTTCTTCTTGGATTATTATTATTAATTGATGGGTCGATTATTCTCTTTCTTGGATGTTTTGTTTTAATTGCTGTGGCCCCATCCCTTCTCTGCAACAGTGACATCAAAAATAAAACTGAAACGCCACCCCCAAAGAAACAAAACCAATCATTCTACCATTTGGAGAGGAATGTAAAAACAAAAACGTCTCATGCAGGGGAAGACAAGTGACATCTCAGGCTAACACCACCAACAAACTGACTTCTGTCACCACTGTACTTCTAGAATTGTCACTAGGTGATTTTTTTTTTTTTTTTTTTTATAAAATTGCTTTCTTTGTATTTTGATTTTTTATAATTAAATAACAAAAACTTGCAATAGCTATTGTTTATGTTTACATATTTGTTTGGTTTTGATTGAGGCATTTGGGCTAAATATGAAAAACAAAATTTCGCAATAAAGCTCTTTATTACATCACAAAATAAATATCAATAATATGGAATGAATTACCATGCTTTTATCAACTTTTATAAAGCTCTTTATTACATCATAAAACAAATATCAATAATATGGAATGTTACTATGCTTTTATCAACTTTTATTATACAATATTACTCTAAAGTTGATTCTTTTTTGCTGATTACTTCATCAAAATAATTATAATGAATATGTGTTTGCAATTTATAATTATTTCTTTTTATGATAAACTCAGTACTAACAAAGTTATATAACAAATTTGTTATAATATATGTACAATATTCTTCATAAAAAATTGCATTAACTATTACAACATTATCCGTGCATCGCACGGGCAACTTACTAGTATATATAAAAACAAAGACCTCATGCGAGAGAGCATGAGATTTTGCCAAGTGGCACTTTCTTTGAAAAGATAATTGACTTTTTTTTTTTTTTGAAATAAAATACATCATTCTTAATTTATTACACTTATTAGATGCCACATCAGTTATTTACTAAACTCAATAGATTTTAATTAGTAATAAATAAGACTAATGGATAAGATAGAGGGATGTTAATCATCAAAAATTCATTGTTTTTTATGATAAAAGTTGTTACAAAATGTCTCTCTCAGAGACCTCATGCGAGAGTGCATGAGGTCCTGTCAAGTGGCACTCTAATTTTGCATTTACCCTTTTTTTATCTCTTTCATTAAGGTTTTTTTTTTTTTTATGGGTCATGCTAACAAGTGTCCTAAGGACACTCTTTAATAATCTATTTTAGGAAAATTTTGATACCACTTTTATGGGAAATGAAAAAAGCTGTCAAAATATTAATTACTTTTTTTTTCATTTCCCATAAAAACTTTCTTTAAATAGATTATTAATCAGTGCCCTAAGGGCACTCGTTAATATTTCCCTTTTTTTATTGTTACCCAAAAGTTCACATTATCTTATTTTACTGTTATCTCATTAATATCTCATTAATTGCCTAAGTTTACACCACACCTTTCACTATCCTTCATATCTTTTAGCATACCTACTGTTTTAGTTTTTTTTTTTTTTAAGTGAGGGCTAATAGTAACAACTGACGAGATAAGACTCTAAAGAGAGATAGAGAGACACAAAAATGTTATGAATTGTTAAATAAAATGCACTATTTCACTATATATTACCAAAATAAAAGACCTGAAACTAACAAAACATTTGAAAGAAAGAGAAAGAGGAATTTGAGGGGTCATGTAACACCCCGACCTAACTTTATGGTTAAACTATGAGTTTGAGTGGTTAAGTATTATTATTATTTTAAGCTACTTTCTTTCTATAATTAATAAAAGAGTATTTAATAAATATATTATTTTGGTTGACACATGTTATCCTCTTTAACCCAAAGACCAACCCTTGGCCGGCCATGCAACAAACAATCTTCATCTCAATTCTTCTTTGACTTTTCAAGACCACTAGAAAACCCAAGAAACTCTCTTGTTCTCTTTTCCCACGGGTCCACACATTGAAAGAAAGAAAAGACAAGACTCCATCTCATCCCTTCTTTGACTTTTCAATGCAACTAGAATTTCCAAGAAACTCTCTTCCTCTCTATTCCCACGGGTCCTAGAAAAATCTGAAATTCTCAACTCACTTTTCTCTCTTTTCTCGTAAGGAAAGAGCTAGGAAGCTCTCTTGAGTCTTCTCTCAAATCCACGGGTTCACACACCAAAAGAAAGTTAAAACTCCATCTCATTTCTTCTTCATATTCTCTCAAAGAAACAAGAATGAAAAGAAAGAGGGAAGCTTTTGTATAAAGTTTTAGTTGGTTCTTGTTTATACCGGGATTAGGCTTGATATTAACATGCTGGTCATGGTCACAAATCCGAGTATCGGATTTGGGGCTTGACAGGTCACCACCTCCGTTATACTAACCTCCCACCACCATCAAGACATCGAAACCGCTAAGGGTAATCTTTTTTTCTTTTTAAATTAGGGGCTTAAATATGATTTAGGTTAGGTAATTTGGTTAGCTAGTTTTTGTTTTTGGTATATAAGTAGAGAAAATATTTAACGCGCAATTTAAAGTCATATTCTACAATAGTTTAATTTTAAACCATCTATAAGACATGCATACATACTTGCCCACTCATGTCTTAATGTCGCATTATCGATGAGTTGAAGATAGTCAGAAAGTTGGGTATACTTTTATTTCATAGTATGAAATATGTGAACACAACACAAATTAATTTATTTCATGGTCACATTACTCTTTTGCATTTATTTTTGGTTTTATGATTTAAAAAATAATAATTTTATCTTAAGAAGGCTACAAATATGCAATAAAGCTACTAAACCAATTTTTAATATCTCAAAATGTATATGTTTCTTTACTCTAATTTAGTTTACTTTTTCTTTATAATTTATGTACAATATTATTCAAAACTATTTTACATAAAATATCATAAAATTATCTGTGCGAGCAACTTACTAGTTTTTTTTTTTTTTTTAAGTGAGTTTATTCAAGTAAAATAAGAGAAATACCAAAAATAACATTAATACACGTAGTAAAAAGTGAAATGTCAATTAAGGAACTAACTGCAGGTGTGACTTTTGATAGAATAAAAGGATGGAATCGATTATATATAGATTACAAAATCATTTTCAACTAATTAGCAAAAGAAGACTTGTTACAGAATTCACTATATAGTGCCAACTGTAAAATTGGGGGCATGGACAGCCACAAATCAGCAATAGATATTCCCAATCAACCATAACAAATGCAAGTAGTGTAGTCTTAGGAACAAGTTTCAGACATGAGCCTAATATTTTCGTTGAAAACGTCAAAGATCAACCACACCTATAATTTTTATAAGGAGATCTTTGTCATGGTTATATATGGGTAAAAACATAAAAATCGACCAAGGGAAGAACGAGATCATAAGAAGAGTTGCTAAAAGAAAACATTTTTAGCACAGGGTATACATACATACATGCTCATACCCTTCATCTTACTAAAATCCCCTGCAATTGGGGTCACAATAAATACACATGATATAAGTCATATAGTGTCTTTGAATTAAAATTTAAAAGCACCATCAGCAAGCAAATTCAAAGCCTCAGGTTTCCTCTACTGTCCTAGGAACTCCGTTTGTAGTACTCTCTCACAGGAGGCAAGATGACTAATAATAAGGGTGAGGGATTTTTGGACAGATGCTGATCATGACCAAATTAACCTGGGTGGAATGGCAACCAGAAGTAAGAAAGATTTGGTACGGTTGCTAAGAGTGCAAATCCATAAACAAGTTCTGCTTCCGAGCATGTTCTGGAATAAGTTTATTGATGATATCAGGTGGTATGCCTGAGAGCTCTGCCAATCTATATATATCTAAAAGCTGAAGCATAGCATTTATTGTTGCTATGCTCCAATTGAGCCACATCATCGCCATATCACAAAGTTTTTATTTTCCTTTTTTTTTTTTTTTTTGGGTTTCCACTTCATATATTCTCTTTAATCAATCCCATCCTCTCTCTCAACTCATCATCTTCCCATCAAACAAACGGCTAATGTTTATACTATTAGTGAATTTCTTATTGAATCCAAATTCCCTTAAATTCAGCAATCAGTCATTCTCTCTCTTTGACTTATCATCTCCTTATCAAAAAAACGGCTTCTTTCCCCCCATCAAAACATTCAATTGCCTCCCTTTGGATTTAAAACCCACTGATTTAATTTTTTTATATATAGGTTTTGAATTGCTTACTTTCCCTTCCATCAATCACCGAATTACAACTAGAATTAGAAGGTCTATTTGAGGTCAGTTTTTCTTTCTCTTCCCTTGAACTTCTTTCTTTTTTGCGGCAATTTTTTTATGATTTGTGTTGGATTTTCTTTTCTAGGGTTGTAAATACCATGTTTCTTTTTTCTTTTTTCCAATTTTCAATTGATAGTCTATCTCTTTGGATTCATGTTTACAATTTTTCCTTAGATTATTATGTTTTACCCATTAAAATTGTTTGTGTTTAAAGAATTGGAATGCGTTTTATTGATTTAGTAGATGATCATTTGCCTCTCATTTGTTTATTTTATTTTCTGAAGAGCTTTGTAATTTTTAAATTAAAAAACACATAAATCCTTGCTAATTTTCTTTTAATCTCATCTAAATCGATGCTAATTTATAACTTCTTAGGACACTTTGGAAGAGGAAACAAAATTTTATGATTGATAGGTATTGACCGTATGGTGTTCCTCTTTTTCTTTGTATTTGGGTACCATTTATCTTCTCAAAAACAAATTCTTACAATTTATAACTATTGCATCCATTTTATAATTGTGGACATGCATGCAATTTGCTTTATGTTTCCATGGTAATACTAATGTCCATTACTTTAAAATTAAAAAATTCTCTCAATTGAAGCATATACCTCAACGTGATCTCATTCTTATGAAATCTTGCAACTTAATTCAAATCATGCTAACCAATATATATATATATATATATAAATAGAATGATAATGTATGTCCAACATGAATTAAATCATATTACCTTAGTAATTAGCTTAATTAAGCTTATCTAATTCTTAGGAAAAAAAACCTTAAACTTATATCTTATATCTTATTGTTCGATTTGGCTATGATATGTTGCACTTTAATTCATCATACTCCTTAAATATTCAAAAATATAATAGAAATAATATAATAAATAAAATAGATAAATACAACAGGAAATCAACTAGGCATTTCTTTTGTACTACAAATTTCACTATTATAGTTCTTAAATAATATGTACTTAAATATTCACTATTAGATCTTTAGAAATACAATCAATTTTTTTTGCCTTCCTATATATTTCTTTGATCTAATTGAAAAAAAAAATCCATAAAATTCTCATTTATGAAGGAAATAATTTTCTCTGATAAAATTTTTGGGAAAAAAATAATGAATATAGAAAGTTTTAAATTTTTCATAAACCTATATGGTTGCCCAAAAGTCCTCTATTCAGACTTACTATTATGTTACTACATTGGATTTGATGAGTTCTTTTAAAAAGAAAATATTATATATATATATATATATAAATTAACTATGCAACTTACCAGTTATAAATACATTTTCAATTACCAAAACATACAAAGTCTCTTCCTCTTTCCCAACCTTTCCCCTCCCTCAACATTATGTATTGTATATACATTTTTCCCTTCCACTACACACATGCGGGCACACACACACACACACCCACATTTTATATTTATATTTGTTCTCTTTTAATCTCTCTTAAAACCAATAAGTATAGTATTTGTGATGGAATTTTTTTTTAATTATCACTACATATTTGTGATATCTTTTAATCTCTCTTTTATTATCACTAAAAATTAGAAATTGTGTTTGGCTTCATTTTGCTAGGTCCTTTTTCATGATCATTGGTTTATATGTTGTGAGTTGGGTTAAAGTTGCAGAACTGAGAGAGATCAAACAAGATACAGTTGCACCATGAATATTTTAGAAAGCAAGAGTATTATCATACAAAAACAAATATGGACATCTATAAACAATTATACCGTGATTACGTTTGCTTTCCCTACCCCTTTTATGCTATTTATTGATTGATTAAGATCAACTACACATTTTTATTTTTTGCAGAAACGATCAACAACACATTTAGCTTCCTTAGTTGTTCACATTTTTTAAATTGTATGGAAAGGAATAATAGAAATCAATATATGTTTTGGGGAGAAATTTTTTTGTAATAGTTGATTCTCATACATGAGTTTAGTGATTATCAAAATAGAAACTATTATAATTTTGTTTAATAGTTCTTATGTGATAAAATGGAAACAAAGTTTGGATAAATTGCTCAGTAATTTCTCCAAAAATGCAAAATAATGTTAGCTTTCATATGAAACCAACAAGATTCATTTTCATGTTCTAATAAAAATTATACATTCTCCAGTTTTTAATTGTGTTGTGTTTTGATACATATCTCACACTATTCTAACGTATTACAAAATATTTTGTTATATATAATAATTGAAAGTAAAATGCAACATGTTTCTTTGCTAAAAAAAACAATACACACACACATATCTCACACTATTCTAACGTATTACAAAATATTTTGTTATATATAATAATTGAAAGTAAAATGCAACATGTTTTTCACACACACACACACACTCACAATCAAGATAAAGACTTCTTTACTTACATAAAATTTATTATATATATTACAATGTAATCACATTATTGTGAGATGAGTTTGGGACTATTACTTATAAATCTCAACTATTATTCTCATTCTTTACTTAACAAAAAATAATATGACATCAAAATTATCCCGCACATTGCGCGGATCTGCGACTAGTAAGAATAAAAGAAAACATTAGTAAGCATTAGAAGCCGGGGCAAAACCAAACCAAAATAATTTCAACAGGTTCAAGAATGCACAAATGAGTACATTGTCTGTAACCAATGACAATTTCTCAATTCATTTTCTTTTGTCTAATCAGGTACAATATTTCATACCATTAAGTAGGAGAAGTAGAAAAATAAATCTCAATATTTTTTTTTTCTTCTTAATCTTCATTTTCTTTGGGATAAGTTGCAGGCTAGTTAATACCGTACCGTACCGTTCGGTACGGCCGGTATTTCTCTTACCGAACACTCAACCGGTACAGAAACATGCTTGTATCGTACCGTTTTAAATACCGGGCAGTACCGGACTATACCGGCTGTACCGGTGAAAATCAAACATTCCGGCCGAAAATTGAAATTCGGACGGTACAAAAAAAATCTATACTAATCACCTGCATTGTCATCCTCCGGTCACTAACCCGGCGCCGATCACCCACTGCCAGTTGCTGCTGCCACCGCTTCTTCTTCACCTTTGTCCCAGCATAAAAGCCGCTTCTTCTTCACCTTGTCCCAGCATAAATGTTCTCTCTTCTCTGTATACTTTTCTTGTTTTGTCCGCCTCTGATAGTCTAATAAATGTGAACGAATGACGTTTAAATGGGATAAAAGTAAAAACCGAAGTTAACTTTTCAAATTTTGTCTTTTTGACATCACACGGCTTGGTACTTTTATTATTATTATATTATCATTTTATTAAAAAGATAAAAACATTAATGAGATGTAGCAAACTGGTCAGTAGTAGTAATTAGATCTTCATACATTTTAAAAAATTATTAAGTTTTGTTAATAAATTATATAAAATTTGACTAATAAATATATAAATAATATATATAGCGGTAAATAATAAAAACATTAATGAGATGTAGCAAACTGGTCAGTAGTAGTAATTAGATCTTCATACATTTTAAAAAATTATTAAGTTTTGTTAATAAATTATATAAAATTTGACTAATAAATATATAAATAATATATATAGCGGTAAATTCGAAACGGTACACCGGTATTGACTGGTATCCGAAATATATCATACTGCTAACCAAACCGGTACAGCCTCCGGTACGGTATTGACTTCCTTGATAAGTAGTGTAGCTAGCTTCACTTTTATATTCTTTTTGGATAAGTAAAGATGAAATTCAGCTTCACTTTTATATTTATGTAACTGTTTTCAACATAGATAACATAAATGACATTTGATGAAGAAAAAAAGTTATAAATTGTAAGAGACCCCCTTTCGAAAATAAGAAGCTCACGCTATTAACATGATTGAGAAACATGCTTGGTATGAAAATAATGATGATGTTGATGAAAGATATCACCAAAAAAAAGAGTATATATGCTTCTAAATTCTAATTGTATAACCTATCAAACTTCCATGACTAGGTTTTTATCCCGGCTACAAGGGCAGACATATTACAACATCAAAAATTCTAAACTTTTACTACAATATAAATAAATCTGCGAAGGGAAAAGGATTAGTAAATGCAAGATCAGAAAGCACAATACTCATAAGATATGTTCATGCTGCTTCAAGGTTACTGAATTGCCCCACCTAAAGCTTTTCTCATCTAGGTTTGACAATACTACAACACAATCAAGCCACTACTTTCTTTTTCATTCTTTCTTCTTCTACTTCTTTTTTTATTATTATTTTAAAAAATATTCATAATAACAACAATGAACTTCAAAGAATTAACAACATGAAGGACAAAGTAAAATTTTCAAAGAAAAAGTAGGAACACCATGATGGTATGATACGCTTATTTTATTCACTATTTACCTGGGGCTTTAAAATTAAAGAGAGGAGGAAGAGGGCGGCCATTAGGAAGGTGAGTGTTTGGGTCCCTCAGCTCATCAAAGAAAGGATGAATTGGGAGAGTATACAGTGGAAATTAACTTACAGCAGTGCATCGCAAATTGGGAGAGTACTGAAAAAACCTACAAACGAGGTCCACTGCTTCTGGGGTAAACGTTTTTGGAAGACCTGTTTAATGAAAATACTATCAGAGAACAAATTTAAATGAAGAAGATCAAAAAAAAGGGCCGGGGGAGGGGGGGGGCGTGGGGCGGGGGGCGCGCGCAAATAATTTGCATGGGCTAATATGAGCATGCAAAGACACTACTAAAGTGATCATAAATTCTTCTGGGGAATAACATGAAAGATTCCTAGGCTGCTAGAATAGCTAGCACAAGCCTTGCCCTAAGCAGAAGTTATTCATGGTTTAAAGTTATTTCATGACCCATAACATATACCAACTGCTTCTCTCCCCATGCCAATGGCCAAGCCCCATTGTAACACCTCTCAAGACTTCTTGACAGTCTCAAACCATTGGTCTATATTCGCGTTTCCTTTCATTTTTTTTCTAAAATTACTCAGTGAACCTAAAAACCAGCAAAGCATGCACATCAACAACTCAGGAGAGTCAAAACCGCTACCTCTTTGGTTCCTGAGCCAGAGTCTTGCTCAAAAGTTCTACCTTTATATTTTTTTCCTTCACAGTTACTATATAAATAGGATCTTGGTCATGTTAGATGTCCTCAACTTGCCAAACAATGTCCAGTCCGAGGGATGTCTGATGTTAACACTGTCACTAAAGCATCCTCCAAAAACTGTGAAACTTAGACAGCCCACACGAAAAGGCACTGAAGAACAAAGACAATTGAAGACAATATAAAATGATACAAGCAAGGAAAAGGACACACCTTGCATGTGCCATGGATGAGGCTTTATCTGTGGGAACTTAAATTCAGTATAATTTGGATTCATGCACTTTATCTCCTCCCTGGTTGGAGTTCCCAAAACCTGGAAAAAGTTTTAAATATATGAAACACTTACTTAGACTTATGTTAACCACTAAAGTATATTTTTTAGTTTTACAATGACGAAAGATCTTGTACTCGTTTCCTATTTCACTTCTAAAAACACAAGGTGTTAGAAACTGAAAGAATATGGACAGACACCAAATATGAGCATGTCCCTCTATTTGCCTCAAATTGTAACATCTAGGAGTTATGGAGTAATGGTGTTAGATCATTACACTACCCCACTAAGTCTACTATCCCACTCAATATTAATGGAGTGGTGTGTATATAAACACCAAGAATGGTACCCATTGAATAGTGAACGACTTCTGTATTTCTCACAGTGTTTACAGTGTGTTGTGAGACTCTTAGGTTGTGGGTTATGTTTGCATCACTCTAATAGTGTGCAATATCGTCAGAGAAACATTTTTGGTTCGTGGATTACACAAATTGGAATTCAAAACGTGTTTAGATAGTTGGTCTGCGTGGAGGCTGGCTCTAGACAGCGTAGAACAATTTCAAAGCTCCTGTGTGATCATCGGTTTAGGCCAAGAAAGGTATGCCGAAAAACCGATTACTTATATTCTGCTGCTAGTTTTTATTTCTTACACAAGGTGAAAAGTTTTTAGCTAAGAGCATCCGCATCAGATGTGGCAAAAATTATGCCATTTTGCCACACTAAAACCCTACTTTATTATTTTACCACATTATTTTACAATATTCCATTTATCAGATGTTTTATATTACAATTCTATACATTAAAATAATATTTCCTACACATTAAAATAATATAAACAACACAATAAAATAATATATCTAACCCAATAAATAACAACCACAACACTGCTGCCGCCGCCGTCGCCACCACCACCATGGCAGCCACAATCCATCGGAACAAATCAGAACAACAACAACAAACCAGAAACCCATCAGAACTCCCTGATCAACCAAATAGAACAACAATTACATCGGAACAAACAACAAATCAGAAATCAACAAACAAACTCAAGCCGCCGACCCAACCAACCCATCAACAAACAAACAAACAAACTCAAGCAACCAACCTCGACCCACAATGCCGCCAACCTAAAATCTTGACCCACAACCCATAGCCAACCAAAACCAAATCGGACGCCCCACCACCTCAACCACAAACCCCGACAAACCCACCGCCTCCACACCCTCACCCACACCCACTTCCAAACCCAAAACCTTCATAATCCAAGTCAACCCAGACTCCAAACCCACCATCTTCATCGTCGTCATCGTCATAGCCTAGCCCATCCGAACCCACCCACCTCCGTCGGAACCAAACCCATCAAAACACAACCAAAAAAAAAAAAAAAACAGAAAAGCCATTGCTAGAAAGAAATCGGCGTCGGCGTCGGCGTTGGCATTGGCATTGGCATTGGCGTGGGCGTGGAAGAGCAGTGATGAGGATTGGGGTGAGAGAGAGAGGAGAGGATTGAGGTGAGAGAGGTGAGAATGACAGAGAGATGAGAGAGAGAGGAATAAAAAAAGAAAAAAAAAATTTGCCACACGCGTTCCGTACCGTGACAAATTTGTCACGGTACTATTCAATGTTGCAAAAAATATGGGATATGGCACATCTGATAAATGGGGTTAGAGCATCTGCATCAGATGTGGCAAAAATTATGCCATTTTGTCACACTAAAACCCTACTTTATTATTTTACCACATTATTTTACAACATTCCATTTATCAGATGTTTTATACTACAATTCTATACATTAAAATAATATTTCCTAGACATTAAAATAATATAAACAACACAATAAAATAATATATTTAACCCAATAAATAACAACCACAACAACCACAACACTGCTGCCGCCGCCGCCGTGGCAGCCACAATCCTTCAGTACAAATCAGAACAACAACAACAAACCAGAAACTCATTGGAACTCCCTGATCAACCAAATAGAACAACAACTGCATCGGAACAAACAACAAATCGGAAATCAACAAACAAACTCAAGCCGCCGACCCAACCAACCCATCAACCACAAACCCATCAACCCAAATCGGAAGCCCCACCACCACCACCACCTCAACCACAAACCCCGACAAACCCACCGCCTCCACACCCTCACCCACACCCACTTCCAAACCCAAACCTTCATAATCCAAGTCAACCCAGACTCCAAACCCACCATTTTCATCGCCTTCATCGTCATAGCCTAGCCCATCCGAACCCACCCACCTCCGTCGGAATCGAACCCATCAAAACACAGCCAAAAAAAATAAATAAATAAAGAAAAACCATTGCTAGAGAGAAATCGGCGTCAGCGTCAGCGCGGAAGTGATCGTCGGCGTTGGCGTTGGCGTGGGCGTGGAAGAGCAGTGATGAGGATTGGGGTGAGAGAGAGAGGAGAGGATTGAGGTGAGACAGGTGAGGATGACGGAGAGATGAGAGAGAGAGAGGAATAAAAAAAGAAAAAAAAATTTGCCACACGCGTTCCGTACCGTGGCAAATTTGTCACGGTACTGTTCAATGTTGCAAAAAATATAGGATATGGCACATCTAATAAATGGGGTTAAATGGTGCTTGGTGTGCCAAATGTGCCAAATATTTAACATTTGGCACATATGACACAGCTGATAAAGATGCTCTTAAATGGTGCTTGGTGTGCCAAATGTGCCAAATATTTAACATTTGGCACATAGCACAGCTGATAAAGATGCTCTAATACAATTGAGTTGATGTCAGTGGCCAAAATCCGAACCCCAATATATGAATAGTAAAAAGGATATTCACAAAGACAAATGAAAAATAATAAAGTAACCTCACCTTAATGATCTCAACTAGTTGGTCAACCCCACTTTCACCAGGAAACAAAGGCTGAAAGATAAGTTGGATTATAAGTGTTAATGGCAGTACACAGGACGGTAAAAACAGGGATAAGTCTGTATAATTTCAAGTATTGACCCACTTGTCCAAGAAGTAACTCAGCCATCACACAACCTGTAGACCATATATCTATCGCAGTTGTGTACTCGGTGGCACCAAATATGAGCTCTGGAGCACGATAATATCTTGAACAGATGTAAGAAACATTGGGTTCTCCTTTCACCTGATAAAATGCAAAAGGGATAAACTCAAAGCAAATAATAAAACACAACCATCAATAACCAAGGGGAGAGGCATGAAACTTACCAACACTTTTGCACTCCCAAAATCACAAAGTTTTAGTTGATGTGTATGGGGATTGACCTGGACAATGAACACTTAGCACTTTAGTGTGAAAATTATGATGGAAATAAGCATGTGTGCAGCGGAAAATTAACGGATCTATTTCATTCTCAATCTATAACATGTACTATGTAAATTTCAGAATTCGAGTATAAGAAAGCGTACCTTGAAGCGGTGAATTTCAAAACAAAGATCGAAGCACTTGAGAATATTTTTAATCTTCACTCCAATTCCACTAACGCCCAAGAAGTGTGGACTCTCAATCAGTTACAAAAGGAGAATTAAAAGAGTGACTTACACTCTCATACACACTACTTTTCAATGATGTTTTTCACCCTCTAATAATTTTATACGTTTTTCCTTCTGTATCCAACCAATTATCTAATTGGGCTGGCCTTTTGGGCCTTTCCAATTGGGCTTAAGTATGTGGCTTGGAGTGAGACCAAAAAGGACCAATAAGACACTAGTTCCAATGGGCCTTGGGCTTTTCTGTCAACTCTTGACAAGTCTAAAGTTACCATTAACTATATTTAATACCACTATATAAATATAGCTGCACTCTAGGTCTTATCTATAAATTATATCCCAAGACTTTATTGTACATGCAAACCCCTTCATAAAATATTTGTAGTAATACAAAGTCATAAATGTGGACTGTCACTTTGTAGATTACTACATTTTAATCTTTGAGTGTCCGGTTTAATCTTATTAAGTTATTCATCATATATTTATGAAATCCAATTTCATAAATATATACTTTAGTAATTTCTTATCAAAGTGATTAGGCCTAACTCTCTGAATAACAAACTCATTAAACTTATCTCAAGGGAATATTTTATATCTCTATTAAGAGACTATGAATTCCATCTTGAGAATATATGTTCCATCAACACTAAATGTGACTGCCCAACATGTTGGGGTTTTGACCGTTGCTTTAGATCTCACTCCTGATATATCAAGGTAACCTACACTTCATGATCAAGTCCATTATTCTCTCAGGATTAAGAGTTCATGCAAATATAAGTCATGAGATTTATTATTCATTTGACAGTCCTTAAAAGAATAATAAATCTCACAGCAATCCAGTTCAACATGTCTTAACTCTTAAAACATATCAACACATCAACTAGAAGTCTCCACTTCTATGCCCAATTTCATTACCGACTACGAACTATAGTTCTGAGTTTACAAAGAACTTGTGACTTATATCTTCTGTGACTAAATCACATAAATCACATACTATGCATCTCATAGACTATGTGATAATGTTCGAATATTCATGTTACAGTTATTTCAGATAATAATAACAAAACAACTTTATTTAACACAATATTAAGTCATACATAATGTCATACACAATGTCACACTTAATATCATACATAGCATCATACAATAGGATTTAACGGCACTAATCCTAACAAATTATTGAAAAGGAAATATCCTGAAATGTGAAATTAGAAAGTCACCAAGAAATTCAACAGATTCTATACACATCAAAGAATCACAAAATACAACTAAGTCTTCATTATCAATAGATAAACTGAACTCAAGGAATGATAGCAAACAACCAACATTTTTCCAAAGTCATCCACATCCTAGAACTAAGTTACGAAAGCAACAATTATAATGTGTGCATGGGTTTCCACTTTATAAGAAATCCAATATAAGCATAATACTATCAAACATTTTGAAAGAACACAACTTTCTAATAATAACATGGGTTCTAAAGGAAACTGACAACTTACATAGGTTAGAAAATTGTATGCTGAGATATGAAAGAAACTAACAGCTAATGATGAATTTGCAGTAAAAAAATATGAATTAATAAAATAGAAAAACAGGGATCATGAAGCCATCCATCCCATTTCAAATAAAAGAAATTCAAGAAAAAGGTGCAGATGAATGTGCAATAACTAAATCAACTATATAGTATATCTGAAACCTGTGAAGCATGGATATTTCAAACTAATAGCTGTATCCATATTGGATATATTTCTAATACAGATACTTTCTAATATGATTGGATACTTCTCGGCTTTATATCTGAAACCTGTGTCAGGACCATACAACTCTTTGTCCTTAAAATGGCGATGTAACTTATCACTCGTTTCCACAGACAACGCCAACTGATGATGTGTTGAAATCGTCAGTGAGTTGTAGGCTCCAAATCTCGCCAATAGGTACCTGTAGAACAAGAACAAAAGAACCAAACAGAAGGCGTATGGTACCGGCCAAAAACCCTTTGAAGGTCAAGTTAGTGAAGGAAAAATCTTTAGGAATTCTATAATGAGTGAGCTAGGGATTTTCTATGTACTTGAGAAAAGAGGAGGTCTGGTACTTATATAGTGGTGAGTAGTGAATTGAGATCCCTTTAGAATAGAGATTTTGTTGGGAGAGTCGTATTTAGGGTTTCCAAGATTTTAGGGTGTTTTTCCATATGAGGGAGATATGGGTGAGTAATGGGGTTTTTGTGCGTCTTACGCAAGATGTTTCCATGTATAGGTATTCGTGAGGACCAAGCTAGGCCACGTTGGACCCATTGGCCTTTTCACCCCATCGTTCCTTTCATCTTGTCGGCCCATAGCCTTCCTTCGCCTGAGGATCTCCCATCGGCTTAGAAAGCATCCGTCAGGTTTTATTTTCATCGTTCTAGCTTAGAAAGTGTCCATCGGGTTTTATTGTGGCATTGTCGCTTTTATTGTCATCATTTTGGCTTAGAAAGCGTCCGTAGAGTATTAATTTTTGTCAAAAATACCCCTATCACTAGTGATTAATTAAGAGTGTTTAAATTACAGTTCTATTGACTACGGTGAATGATTCCTTAGCCTAGGCTTTTTACTAATGCTTTGAGGTTTGAACACTCTTGCTTTCTCAACTTATTGGGTTATGTTATGTAATATATATCAGCTTTGCACAGAAGCTGAAAGATAAATATTACGTGACATATCCCAATCTAACTAAATTTTTGAATAAACAATGATAAAAATCTAGTTTATAGCATAAATATTACACTACTTTCAAAAGCCCACCAGTTCTTTAACCCTTAAACAAATGAAAAAGTTTAGATACACAAAATTTGACACAAGTTGACATGGCAAATTATTAGCAGTAGAAAAATATGTAATGTTAATGGTGGGTTTGGATAGAACCTATACAAGTTTACCAACTCAATTGGTGTAAATAATATATGTAGCGTTGCTCTAAACAAATACAATAACTAGGTACAATAGAGAAGTCAAAATAATCAAGTCTCTTTTGGCACTTTGAAACTAGGTTTATGTTTATGCACTTGGCTCCTTAGTTACTAAGTACTAACAACAGTGGAATCTTTTATTCGTGTTACATAAAAGGAACAGTAAGATCACTAGGTCATAGGTGGGCAAGTATTATGCTCACTGATAATGAAGACAGTTGAGACAATAACTTGTGGCCGTTAATATGAACTCGAACAAGTCTCAATCTCGTGGCAAACACTAGCTTCCATTGGATTTTCTGAAAGGCATGAGAAATAAAGAGGTATTTGAGGTATGCCCAATTGCATCAATCCTTCAAGAATTTTAACTACATGTCCCATGGTTGGTCTATCCCTTGGATCTTCTTGAATGCACCAACAAGCAACTTTACAAGCTCTAGTTAGCTCTTCCATGTTAGCATTGCCCTCTAACTTGAAATCTAGAAATGTCAGAAGGTCTTCCCCCTTGTTAATTGCCATTGCAACACGAGTTGGAAAGTATTTACATATCTCTTCATCTAGCATGTTTATATTTCTCCTACCAGTTATTATCTCAAAAAGCAGCTTCCCATAATTGAAAACATCAACTTTTGGAGTGACAGCTTCACCTGAGATCCATTCTGGTTCCAAATAACCTCTGGTTCCCCTCATGGTGGTTAAAACCTGACTGAAGTTCCGACCTATTGCCTTTGCAAGCCCAAAATCAGCCACTTTCGGGTCATACTCAGCATCCAACAATATATTCTCAGGCTTGATGTCACAATGTATGATACAGTCTATACAATTCTCATAAAGGTATGCTAACCCTTTAGCAATCCCAATTGCAATATGATATCTTGTATACCAATCCAAAATTTTAGAAACCTTCTAGAACAAATGAGATTCTAAAGAACCTTTCGGCATATAATCATTGACGAGAAATCTTTTTGAAGCTTCTACATAGAATCCACGTAGGCGAAGAAGATTGACATGCTGGATTGCTCCAAGTGTTCTCACTTCTGCATGAAATTGTCTCTCTCCTTTCTCTACATTTCTTATTTTCTTCACTGCTATGGCTGTTGAATTTGGCAAAGTCCCTTTGAAAACAGTACCAAAACTGCCCTCCCCAAGTTTTGGGAGAAGTTCTTTGTTGCTTTTCGTAAATCCCGATACTCGTATGACATCAAAGAAAATTCTGATTCCTTGAGTGCACCATCAGCGGAAGTTTTCCACAATATAATTGCCAAAACAATGCTAAGGAGAAGAATGAGCATTGCGAAAACTCCGAGAGTCCAAGCAACCTTTTTCGACATCTTGGTTCTACTTCCAACCAACTCAATTCGCTCAAATGCTGAAATGCGAACATACAAATCTTCACCAGTCTCAGTATTAGATGAAATTTGTAAATTCATCAGTTGTTTCATGTACAGAAAACATTCATCATAACAGGAGTAAGCAATGCAGTCACAATCCCTTAAGCATGCTAATTTACATGCCTTAATATCTGCGGCCGCTGCATTAATCTTTGTTGCCACCCCAGAGAGCTTTCCAAAGAGCATGTTGGGCATTGTAAGGAACTCATCGATTCCTCCATTTGGGCATCCTAAAGGAGTTCACCTTATACACCCTCCTGAGTAGTCTTGTATGCTCCAATTTCCTGGCCACCTTGGTTCAAATCCTTTTGGGCAATCACAAGAAGGTACCTTATGCTGAGTACAGATGCCATAATTGCCACAAAAACCATCATTCTCACAATGTCGTGAAGCTTCTGTCTAAACCAAATTCCATATCAACAAATAACTGCTCCATATATAGAGATAGATGATAGGTCACAAACTGAATAACCCCTTGTAATTAAACCAATTAATTTATTAGCCAAGTTATTAATTAATAAATCATCAAAAACTAAATATGCAGTGAAAATTAAAAGACACGGTGATTTGTTTACGAATGAGGAAAACTCTTGCAGCAAAAACCCCACCGGGTGATTTTCAGGTCACCACTCTCGAAACTCCACTATTATCAAATCAAGCGGTTACAAGTAAAGGAATCTCAAGTACCTTACCAACCTATAGTTGAACCCTTACCCTAATACCCAATTGGACTTGATCTGTAGTGATAGTTCCCCCTTTTGATGCACGGCTCCCAAGTACGTGACTAACCAATGCCCAGATCCCAGTACGCGACTTCAAACACCAACTTAGAAGAAGAGGTTAGTTGCAAAGTTCTTCAGTTCATCCTACATGATGAAGATCAGGAAGATGCTTGGTCACAACCCTTTGGTGCAAATACACAATAACTTCTTCAGAGAAGATGACCTAGGTCAAGAATTTCGTCTTTGATCACAAATTGCTTGAACAGAGTTTGCTCAATGCTTTTTCAACTTGTGTATAGTTTAACGGCTCTTAAAACATTCCTTTTATTTGTTTAGGGTTAGGAGAAAAGAAGGCTCAAAAACATATTCACGGATCCCAAGAAATCAGATCAGAAAATCTGATTTTATAAATCTCGACAGTTAGCAGGTGTCGAGGTGCTATCGAGCAGGTGTCGAGCTTTAATGATTTTGCACTTCAACTTGTTTTTCTTGGACAGACTTGATGACTTCAACAATTGATCTTAAAATCTTGTTTCTTGAAGTATTAAGAACACCTAGAACTACCAAATTACAAGTAGAGTGCGTTTTGTCAAAGGATTAGCCAATTTACATAAATAAGTGACATATGTTCTTAACAAGTGAAAACACATATGTCCTAACAATCTCCCCCTTTGGCAATCCGTGAAAAAACCATAACAAACAAATGAACATATGAGAGAAGTCATAAATCACTCAACTCATACTCACTTGTTGAATACAATAAAATTTATCCTAACACAAACTCTTGAAAAACTTTGCAAGAAGAGAGTTTATGGCAAGTAGACTTTGACAACCTATATTTCTGAAACACTTTAAACAAAACTCATCAAGGCATCTTGTGTGAGACAGAAATAATAGATTGCATACAAGTATAATGATCGTGCGTATAAAGATAGAAAATAAACAACACATGAAGAGAGATGTGAAAGAAACATACATCCACATATAGAGAGAAAATATGTACGATGTATGTAAAACTGGTCACAAGACCTCATATACAAGATCAATGTATCTATAAAGAATAGAAAAGAAAAGATACATCAAAACCTCACTACATCCCTCAAATATCAACACTCCCCCTATCAGTCAACACTCCCTCTATCAAAAATGTCCTATACTAACTCTCCCCTTAAGATGACTACTCTCATAGCCCAAAACTACTTCCCCTTTTTGTCACGAGTGACAAAGGGTAGAGTGTTATGTAGACATCTCATCAGTAGAGCTAGCATCTTCATCATCATCATCCAAAGCGTCATCATCATCACCATCATCATCATCATCCTCAGAATCAGAAGCCGTTGGAGGAGGTGGTGAAGGAGTAACCTCAGGAGCAAAACCACCCGTGGTCACCTGCCGTCGTGCAATACGACCAACACGAACATTCACCTGATACAACTCAGTGGAGAGTGTATCGAGGCAAGCATCCATGCACTGCAGCTGTGCCATGATGTCTCCGAGAGAAACATCGCCCATAGAGGATGAAGGAGCAAATGTAGATGGAGCAAATGTAGATGGAGCTAAACGAGAGGGAGGAGTGGAATCCATCTGTCTCGACCTAAACTGAGCCTCGCTATGTTTTACGATAGCAGCATCTATGGCACAGATGTGTGTGAAGTGGTCGGACACAGGAAAAGAGATAGAAAAATGGTGTAAGATCCTCGTGATAGCGGAAGGAAAGGTGAGCTTATCATGGGACGCCGAATCTAAATGAATATCTATGATAGAAAGGATGAAATGAGAAGAAAAATCTATAGTAAGATGCTCAAAAAGAGATAACAAAAATTGAGCACGAGGCTCTGTGTTAGGTCACAATCTGAATGACCCCTTGTGATTAACCTTAATTAATTAATTTAGCCAAGTAATTAATTAATCAATTAATCATGCAATTTTATGGAAGCACAAACAAATCACCAACAACTAAATATGCAGCGGAAAATAAATAACATGGTGATTTGTTTACGAATGGGAAAACCCTAACGGCAAAAACCCCACCGGGTAATTTTCAGGTCACCACTCCCGAAACTCCACTATTATCAAATCAAGCGGTTACAAGTAAAGGAATCCCAAGTACCTTACCAACCTACAGTTGAACCCTTACCCCAATACCCAATTAGACTTGATCTGTAGTGACAGTCTCCACCTTTGATGCACGGCTCCTAAGTACGTGACTAACCAATGCGCGGATCCAAGTACGCGACTTCAGAACACCAACTGAGGAAGAATGGTTGGCTGCAAAGTTCTTCAGTTCATCCTTATGATGAATAGCAGGAAGATGCTTGGTTACAAAACCCTATGGTGCAAATACACAGCAACTTCTTGATGGAAGATGAACTAGGTCAAGAACTTCGTCTTTTGATCACAATTTGCTTGAACAGAGATTGCTCAATGATAATGCAACTTGTGTCACCCTTGACGGCTCTTAAAATAATCCTTTTATATGTTTAGGGTTAGAGGAAAAGAAAGCCCAAAAACATATTCACGGATCCCAAGAAAATCAGATTGGAAATCTGAATTTTTTAAATCTCGACAGATAGCAGGTGTCGAGGTAGCTATCGAGCAGGTGTCGAGCTTTAAAAACCTTGCACTTCAACTTGCTTTCTCTTGGACAAAGGATTAGCCAATTTACATAACTAAGTGACATATGTTCTTAATCAAGTTAAAACATATATGTCCTAACACTCTGTGATGGAGTTGTAGTGAGAGAGTGGATAGAGTACAAAAGTCATCACCATGTTTAAGAATCTAGGACCTTTAGCAAAATGTCTACATGATGTATATTGATGCTCACCCCAATCAGCAGGGCGCTGACAAAAAGCAGAAATAAGCTCATCTTTGGACACAGTCCTCAGACGCTCACAAGAAGGATAGTCAGGAAACTCTATCCTAGGAACCCGAAGCACATCCGCAACTAGCTGCAATGTGACAGGGATGCGCATACCTCGAACACGAGTGAAAAAGAGAGGTACTGAACGATCGATCCCGTGCATGTTGGAGTAAAACTCCTGAATAAGCATTAGAGGACATGTGAACCAGACGTCACACAGTGACTCCCATCCCCTACTGTGAATGACAAAGGGAAGGTCAGTGTCTGCGAAGTCCGCCAAAATGACTTGGCGTTCCGAATGAACACCTCGTCTAGAAAATTTCTCTGAAAATGCCTTGTGAGCATCACCATCACAGAACCGAAGATTTAGAGGAGCAGAATCAGAAAATGAAGAAGCTCCAAAACGCAGAGGGTTCCGAGCCGAAGTGGATTTACGCTTAGGTGTCATAGACACTACTAACATAAACAAAATGAGAAAGAGATAGAGAAGGAGACAATCAAAAAAGTCCCAAAACAGTTCACATATATCAAATATATTGAACAATGAGTACGTATGCATGGGGAATGCATGAACATGTGACATACAAATTAAAAAGCATCATGGGCTCAGCCCAATCCAATCCTACCAGCACACAAGTAGAAAACACATCTAAATGCATGAAAATACCATTCTAATGCACATAAGATGCAGTGTATGACATTTTGAACACATTTAACTGAAAAACCCAACCCAAAATTTCAAGAAAAACTCATTAATTTTGAAAAACCCCAAAAATTTTCAAAAACCCCAAAACCTAAGATTCAAAACATGAAATGCATGAAAAAGGAAGGAAAAAGAGATCTTACCAAGTGATTTGAAGCAAGGAATGGCCGAAAATCATGTGGGTTGGAGATTTTGAGTGAGAAAAAGAGGTTGGGGAGATGAATAGCCGCGGATAGGTCGAGAGAGATCGAGAAAATGAATTGCAGATCGCGACAGAAACTTATATAGGAGCTTCAGTAAATCTCGATAGCTAAGGTGTCGAGAGGTGTCGAGACAGCTGTCAAGGTAGGTGTCGAGAAAATGAACGTTGACAGCTACAGGTGTCGAGAAGGTATCGAGGAATAAACACCAAAACCAAGAACAGAAGCTCGATCGATGACAAGGTATCGAGGAGACAGGAACTTTCTCGATCGATACATCAGGTGTCGAAGAGGTGTCAAGATTGCGATAAGAAAAAGGCTTGAGAAGCTTGATAGATAACAAGGTATCGAGGAGGTGTCGAGGAGGTGTCGAGCCAGCTTTTAAAAACAGTTTTTCAAGAAGAGAAAAACACAGATATGAATGCAAATCCAACATGTACCTCAACCATTGATCCAATCAACATATTAAGCTCTTAAAATCATCTCTCAACAAAAATTTTAAGCACATGGATCCTCAAAAACACACACACACTAAACAAATCGAACCAATTTTATTTTTCAAAAATAAGTCAAGACATTTTAATGAGCATACATTAGCACATGTAAAACCTTTGTAATGGCCAAATCACATTGTACCTGCACATGTATCAAAAGTAGCAAAGAATATTGCGTGTTGTGTGTGAAAAACATTGCAAGATTGCATATGTGTATGCATGTTATGATGATCTAAGATATGAGAAAATAACTTTAACTCACACACAATCATAACTGTTTAATGGGAACTATCACCTTCGAGGTACATCCTATAACTCCCACATCTCCTAAAATACATGCTTGCAACCATATTTAAAGCATTTTTAATCTTTTTGCTTTTTATTTTTCTTTGCATATTTTCTTTTATTTAAGCATATCATGCATGGGCATAAAAAGAGAGAAAAGAAATACCCAAGATGTTAAACATTTGACATCGCACTCTTACTATATCGAAGCAGACGAATGTCTTTGACACTGCACTTTTGCTATGCTGAAGCATACAGGTGTCATATTATGATTGGCAAGCAACAGTAGTGAGAAGGTTATTTATGCCTTTCTCTTAGGATTTTCTAGTTCTACCCATCAAAAAGAGTGATATGAGTGTTAAGTTCAAGAGATAACTTAATCTTACTCATCACAAACAAGAGCCACAAAGCTCACTTGCTTAGTTGTGCATAGAGATGCTCATCTAAGCTACAAGAGATACAAAGTTTAGAAAACTCTATTTCATTGGCCATCCAAGGTACACAAGTACCAAAGTATACAAAACACACACTGTTTTTGTATTTTTCTGATTTTTTTTTCAATTTTTTTTTATTTTTTATATCAAAAACAAAATAAACAAAACTAAAAGTAAACACACAAAAACATGTTAAACAAAGCAAAGCATAAAACTAGACTGATTCAACAAAAATGCAAAACACACAAGCAATACAACAAACAAGAAAAACAAGAAGAGAGAAGAAAGTGATGAAATCACTTAGAGTCTTTTTTCTTCCACACCTTGGAAGAACCTTTCCTTTGATTAAACCCTTGAACCGGCGGTGAAGGGGAAGAATTGAAACCATTCAAGTTCGAAAGGAACATGAGGGCTTTAAGAAGATCACCAAGAGGAGTAAGAGAGGATTGAAACTGATTCTAGCTTCCAAACGCGATCCTGTCGTTGCTCTATTGAGTGGCTAGCCACTTATAGCAATTTGGTCGAGTATGACCGGCAGCTCCACAATAATGATATAGATGCTGCTTCTTTTGTTTAGACTTTTGGGAGTTAGCCTTCTTAGCCCTAGGGTTTTTAACATCTTTCTTATCCTGTTTAGGAAGTGCTCCTAAGATAGATTTACCATTGTCTAAGTTCTCACTAGTTAATTCATTTTTATCATCAGTGTTCTCAATATCAGTGTTATTAGCAGGAGAAACAAAAACAGCAGCACTTGTAGAAGCAATGTGAGAGGAAGAAAGACCATACCCTAAACCTGTTCGATCTGAAGCAAATTTCTGGATGCTGAGCATCTCATCAAGCTTTGGACTTGAAGTCCTCTCCAATTGAGTTCTGACTTGAAACAGCTCCACTTCAAACTTCTTGGTCTTCTCAACCAAGAAATTGTTCTCAAACCTCAGTGCTCCAATAATTTGATTCGCCTCATCAAACTTTGTGGACAACTCTTCACGATCAAGTTTCACATCACTGAGCTTCTTGATGACCAGCCTATACAATTTCTCATGCTTCTTAGGGAGCTTGTAAAGCTTCTCATAGGCTGAATGGATATCATCTTGATCATCCATCTTCTCGAATTTGGACTCCACCAGTTCTTCTTTTTGGATTGAGAGGTTTTAAACTTGAATCTGTTATCATAGCTGGGTAAATTAATCAAAGGTTTCTTAGTTTTAACAGAAATAGATTTTTCAACAGAAGCAGGCTTTTCAACAGAAACAGGCTTTTCAACAGAAACAGTTTTTTCAACAATTTTTTCTTCAATACAATCAAGCTGTTGACCAATAACATGCAAAGATTCATTAGTAAAATTGTTTTGTTCAATAAGACTAACAATAGGAGTTTGATCATCAGCAATTTTGAAAGGAGAAGCTTTAACATCAATTTTGCCAGTATTTATCAAAATAGTCTCAAGAGGTGGATGACTAGATTTAACAATGGTCTTGTCACTTTTAACAAAATTTGATTTCTTTATTACATTCAAATGATTTTTTGAAACTTCATCTTTTGAAACATAATAATTTTCAAGGAAATCAAAAAACAAAATATGTCTTTTCAATTGATTCATTTTTTCTAACCATTTTCTTTTAACACGATTTTTCTCAGACTGAGCAAAATTGTTTTCAAAATATTTTCTTTTACTTCTATTTTTAACAAGCATAAATTCATCATATAGGGGAACTAAATCAACTTCAAAATTGTCATTCAAAACAGTTAAAACTCTTAATTGGTTTACATGATGTTCAATAGGAGGAAAATCAGAATTTGATGGACAAATAGATTTAGCGTCATCTTCTTCGTCATTAGCAATTCTGCTATATGGAGAAGAAGGTTCGGCTTTAGCAGAATAGAAACCAGCACTGATTTGAGATTTATCACTTGAAACACCTTTTAATTTGAAATCAATGGGTTTTTCAAAATTCTTTTTCAAAAAAATCATTGAGATCTTGATCTCTTTTTGAAATACTTTCAGATCCAGCAAAGGAATGTCTTTCTTCATTGATCCTCAAGGGTGATTGAATATTTTGAAAACTTATTTTAACAGTACCATCAAGATATTGTTGAATATTTGTGAGATCTAGCTCATCAAAAACAGGTTTAGAAATAGGGGATTCTTGTTCCAACAACCATTCAGTGGGAAGCTTGACATCTTGCCATTGAATCATTTTTGGAACTTGAACTTTAGCATCAGGAGTTGAACATTGAATTAACTTAGTTTTACCAGAAGGTTCTCTATGATTTAAACAACCAGGATTTAACTGAGTACCCAACAATCTGTAATAGATGCGGTAAATCAAAGCAAAAGGTTTGCTACCTTCGTCCATGATATAACCAGATGAAGCAATATTCAAGGTTAAAGCTTTAACAATATTAGGATCATCCAAAGCAAGAGTAAGATCAGGATAAGAATTGAAATAAACAGGACCATCATACAAGGAAGCAGTAATCATACCAAGAATGCTATCTTTAAAGTGCTTAAATCTAGCATCTCGTAAACACATGAGAACAGAAGCATTGATACCCTTTCGGGTGAATGGTTTAATAGCAACTTGAACCATACCAATATGCAAATAACTTTGTTTTTTAGCAATGAAATCATTAATATTTCTTTTGGAAAACAAGCAACATTTTTCATGAATTTTCGAAATAGAAAATATTTGTTCAACAGTTCTCACTTTGTAAATGGGATGAAAGGTGGTTTCAGCCCAACTAGTTTTGTAAACGGTTTTAGTATCAACTTTGGGAATGTTCCATTTTCGAAAATCTGGAAGCTCATTATCTTCAACAGTGTGATCTTCTTCATTTACAATATCAGGAGGACAACCAGTCCTAGAGCTGATAGAGGAGTTGGATATCCACAACTTATCCATACTATCCTAGTTTTAACACTCAGTTATCATGTTTTTCTCACAACCGTTGCATTTCGTAACACATACCCTAAGCAACCCTATACCACACATATGCCCTACACGCCCTCTCTTGGCTCAAACAGGCTTTACAGTCAGGTTTTGGGAATTCACTTTACACCTAGGGTGGCGCCAACGACGGTAAGAAGGAGACACAACAACGAAGCACCAAAGGTTCGGACAAGCACAGACAAGATACAAAGACACAACAACACTACCACCGGCCAGAAAAGAGTGGCTCTGATACCATAAAGGGGGAAGGGGACGCACAGCTGAAGGGAAGAGACGAAGACGGAAGCTAAATAATATATTTGTTGAAAGTAATGTAACCAAAATAGATGAAAGCAATAATAAGGCGGTAGAACCAGCCAAGCAGTATATAACAAAATAGTTCAAAGTAAATGAAAGCAATTTAGAACCGTCCGGTATGGCGGTAATCCGTCCAAGGTGGCGGTAGCAACAAGTAGTATAATGAACATAAAGTTAACTGAAAATACTTCTTTATTGAAAGTAGAGTTAAACACTTACAGTAGTAGTAGTGAATACAAGATCTCAGAACAGATTAACAGTTACAAAGCTTGAACTAGTCCTAGTTACAAGGTTTGTAGGAACAAGGTAAACAAGGTAGATAACAAGGAATTCTCTCAAAGAAGGCTTCTAGGAAAGAAAACTCTCTCTAGAGAAAATTCTAACAAAAAACTTCTGATTCTAACTTAAGGGACAGCCCCCTTAAATAGGCAAAATTCGGAGTGAACAGTGTCATAAACAGTAAAAGTGAACAGTAATCCATGAACAGTAATCCGTGAACAGTAATTTTTCCCACTTTTTTGTCTTGAAATCTTCAGCAAATTTGGCATAGTTGATAGAAGTGCTTCTGACTTAGAGGTGATAAAAAGCAAAAAGAATCAATAGTGGTGCATGTAGGAGCATGGGCTTGAAAGTAAGGAATATGGTACGCATGATGTCCTTTTGTCTAGCCAAAGTGGGATTCATAAAGAACACCAATCACCAATTTCGTCAGACGCATGGCCATGTACAGAAATATCATAGTAGGAGCATGGGCTTATCAGGCATTTTTTGGAAACTGCATTATTTCTAGCCATTGTGGAGGCTAGACAAATAGAAAACCAATCATTAATAAACTACAAGGGGTCAGTAGGATCTTGACTAAAACATTTCCTGATAGTGGGAGTATCAAGAAAATAACTTTATCAGTGAGAGCAAGAATGTCACAAATTTAATCAGTAGAAGGAGCATCGGATGGGTATCCATCAAATGGATCAAAAGGGCCTTGTGGAGAATTGCATGGATGGTTATGGTAAATAGCATATCTATTGCAGAATCCGCAATATAATATTGGTTCAAACACTGGTCTTTTTCCCGGGATGAGTAGACTCCTTGGATTACAGTGATTAGTTATTCGCAACCGAGCAATAGCATCAACATATGGCCTGGGACCAAAAATAGGAATTCTATCAGTACTTCCTATGAAATGATAATTCTTCCATAGACTCTGAGCCACCTCAATAATCTGGTTATTGAAATAATCACTCCAACATTCGGCTAGAGCATAAGGATCATTAAAGGACAAATGAGAATTTCCTTCAAACCATTGTCCTTGGTGAGTATGTCCATTTATGAGAATAAGATGCTTTGAAGGCTGGAAATTCATCCAATTATTTCTTTCCTATTTTGGCAAAGTACTCCAGCATCTAATAGAAACAAAAGGGCTGGAAAATTTTTTAATAGCATCCTGGATTATTTGTGGAAACTGGCTGGCTTGATGATGGCTTGTTAATTTTGAGAACCTGATAAAGCCATATTCAAACATATGAGAAAGCCAGTTAGGATCAGGATCAGTATTATCATCTTTTTCGGGAGCATCAACAAATGGACCATCAATAATAAATGGACTATCATCATAATTAATTAAAAGACCAGGAAATGGGTGTTTCTTTTCATACACCCTAAGAGTACTTCCAAAGTCTTCTTCCCATTCCAACTGGATGAACACATTATCACTTTCATCCAATTCATCAGGATCAGGAATAGTAGCTGTAACAAGTTTCTTGAAACATGTGAACCATAGATCAAAAGATCCAAACATAGCCTTGCTTTCTAGAATACGAGATTGTATGTCTATAAGCAAGTTGGCAACAGCACTTCTTAGCTGAGATTGGGTCTTAAGACTTAGTCTAGCAAAATCAGTGCCTATTAAAGTCATTTTATCCTTTGAATGGATATCCTCTTTGCCAGTATCTATACTACTATTTAAGGGGCTTCTCTTGTTTGGATTCTTCATTTTTTTTAGTTTAAAAATGCCCTATACCCCTATATTTAAGTAAAGGCAAAACTAAAAGACAATTCGGTAAAAATGTAACTTTAACTCCCGCTAAAATATTGTCTAAAAAATAGTACCACTCTTTTTGTTAATTTTCAAGTTGATTTATTTACTTATAAATTAGATTCTCAAAATAAAAATTATATATATAACAAAAACATAGGTTTTTTTTTGCTAAAAAAAAAAAAAAAAAAAAACCTCATCGCATGCACGAAGTGCGTGTAATGAGGCTAGTACTACTATTTAAGGAGTTTTTCCTATTTGGGATCCTCATTTTTTTTTATTTAAAAATGCCCCTACACCATTATCTTTAAGTAGATACAAAACTAAATTAAGGACAATCTAGTAAGATTATAATTCTAAATCTAGTAAGAGTATAATTCTAACTCCCACTAAAACATTGCCTAAAAATATGGTCATTCTTTTGTTGAATTTCAAATATATAAGAGAGAGAGTTAGAAATAGAAACAGTTAAGTATACTGTAGATTATAGAGCTAACCAGGAATTAAGGAGTTAGTTATTACTGTGCGTATAGAATTCAATTATTTTCCTTTTCTTAATTTGGTCATGCTATGTTACTCGTATATAAGAAAGAGTATCTAAATTGTAATTCATTCATTCACTTTCATTCATTTCAATAAGATTGCTCTCCATTTCAATTTAGTGATTGATTAGTAATTATTCTAAGTGAGAGAGAGTGAAATTTAATAAAGATGTTGATGAATGTTGAGATAATCTCGAAGGAGATTATTAAGCCATCATCTCCAACCCCCCATCACCTTAGGAACTTCAAGCTTTCCTTTTTAGACCAAATTGCACCTTCCACTTATATCCCTATCGTTTTATTTTATCAGTGTAAGCAATATGTGGATGTTGATCACGACGAAAGAACTGGTTCGCTAAAAGAGTCTTTAGCTGAAACCCTTACTCGCTTCTATCCATTGGCCGGAACACTTAATAATGAAGATTTCTCTATCAACTGTAACGATGAGGGTGTAGGCTATGTTCAGGCCCGTGTCCCATGCATGCTATCACAACTGGTAGAGAAACATAATGAGCAAGCTTTGACCCAATTACTACCATTTGAGCCCGATCGTAGTCGTAGCAATCAATTTGGAAAAGAAGTTCTCCTGGCTGTCCAATATAATATTTTTGACTGTGGTGGAGTAGCGATTTCCTTTTGTTTCTCACATAAGGTTGTTGATGGAGCATCAGCAATCAACTTCATTACTGCATGGGCTGGTATGTCTCGAGGAGCTAGTGAAATTATAAGCCCCAGTTTTGATGCAGCCATCCATTTTCCTCCAAGAGATATATCTGGGTTCACCCTGAGTACTACAGTGGCAAAAGAAAAGATTGTGACCAAAAGATTTGTGTTCGACAAATCAAGCATAGCCGCCCTAAGAAAAGAAGCCTCTCTTGCATTTGGACCAGAAGACAAGGGCCCGTCACGTGTGGAGGCCATTTCAGCATTCATTTGCAGGCGTTTCATTGCAATAGCTCAATCAAAATCTGGAAACAAAGCAAAGCTATTCGCAGGACTTCATGCTGTGAACCTACGCGAGAGAATGGCTCCACACCTTCCAGTGAACTCATTTGGGAATCTTGTCACGGTTGCGATATCACAGGTTAAGATTGAGAAAGACGATTGTTTATGGGAGAACCAACTTAGGAATGCAATTAGGGAAATCAATGTTGACTACGTGAAGAAACTACAAGATGGAGTGGACTACTTGAATTTTATGAACAAATTTAAGAATCAACTCGCAAAAGGTGAGACGGTCTTTTGTAACTTTACTAGCTGGTGTAGCTTCCCTGTCTATGAAATTGATTTTGGAATGGGAAAGCCCACTTGGGTGGGTAGTCCCAACAGGCCTTATAAGAACGTGGTGGTCATGATGAGTTCCAAAGATGGTTATGGAATTGAAACGTGGGTAAACATGAATGAAGAAGACATGGCCGTGTTTGAACATGATCCGGAGCTCCTCTCATTTGTTTCTTCAACAGATTGAGAATGAAAGATTGCTTGCCTTGAATAAACACTAGCTTAAGCTTTTCATTTTGGATCTATGTGCCTTTGTTTTCAATCTTCTTTTATGGTGTACTGTCTTCTGTTGTATTTTGGTTGTGTTGGCATTTGCTTAAAAAATTAGTTTTTTTTTTTTTTTAATTTAACTTATTTTTGCTACTATTCAGCTTATTTATGTTATTATTCATTGCACTTTTTATTACTATTCATGTGTCTCACTGTACTATTTAACTACTTTTTAGCTTTATCTATAATATTTTTAGAAAAAAAATTTTCAATTTCAACTAAATAAGCTATTTCCAAATGGACTCTTGGCAAGTCAAATAAAATTTGTTAGGTTCTAAATGTTTAAAACAATTGGCAAATCGTGAACACAAACTTGTCTAGATATAGATCTGAAAGTTCAATATGGGTATGAGACACCCTTGAACGTTTAGACCCCAAATTATAAAATTACCAATTCAAGCTTTATATCAAACAATTAATGTGCGAAACATGATAACAAACTTATAACAGAATTTATAAACAATCTAAGCCAAATATAAACACATCCACAGCAGTAAATATAAGGCAAAGATAAAGGAAAGAAAGATGCAAACACACGGACAACACACGATGTGTTATCGAAGAGGAAACCGAAGTTCTCGGCGTAAAACCTCTCCGCCGCCCTCCAAGCGGTGATAAAATCCACTAAAGAATATAGTTGGGATACATGAACAGCAAAAGACCCTCCAAGCCTAATCTACCCAAGTACCTAAGCCCTCCAAGCTTCTTGCTCCAACGAGGTTACGCCGAACCTATTTCTTCTTTAGCTTGCCGGATTC
The DNA here is from genome assembly GCF_002906115.3 of Quercus suber. Lineage (NCBI taxonomy): Eukaryota > Viridiplantae > Streptophyta > Magnoliopsida > Fagales > Fagaceae > Quercus > Quercus suber. The sequence goes on along the minus strand of NW_027069601.1, from coordinate 265,933 downwards.
CGCTACTTGACCATAGCATCAACCAATGTATATTGGTTCCTTTCCAAATTACTTCCCTAAGCACCAAATAAACTTTCTCACAAACGTGAGTGTGGTGAGATAAGGGTTTGGTAAATGACCTCTCAAGGGTATGACAATGGAGAGGAAGAGAGTAGAGGAATTTGTAGAGTCTCTTTAGATGAAGATTGGGGATGAGGCAATCTTGTTTTTCTCTAGGGTTTTCTCTCACAAAATTCTCTCTGGAAGCTCTCACAATATGATGGGTATAATGGTGTATGTATAGTAGGGTGAGAAGGGAATGCAAAACGTCAGTTTTTGCCAAACAGGGCAAGTTGGCGACTTGATCTCGCGGCTTGACCAAGTCGCGAATTCAAGTCGCGACGTAACGGCCTGGCCAGACTGGAACTTTTGTCCTGTAGCATGACAGCTGGCGCAACCCTTCAGCTTCCCAGTGTGCCTCTCACGTGCCTGCCTTTCGCGGCTTGCCAGTCGCGATCCACCCGCGAGCCCTAGCCGCGAGACTCTGTTTTTCTTGCACACTCTTGAGTTTTTCTTCACATCTTCTCACATACTACCCTTACAATTTTCCCACCTAAATATAAGGTTGCTAAGTGCTAAATTACAAGCAAATTGGTCACGGAATAAAGCCAATTAAATGGTTAATTAAATTCAACCTTACAATCTCCCCCTTTGGCTATTCCGTGACAAAACCCTACAACAGACTCTAGACTTAAATGTGAGTTGGGAACAGTTGGAAAACTCACTCACACCTAACTCTAGATTCTATAAAGCTCTTGAACATATGAATAAGTAACTCCTGAAACACAATAACATAGCAATATCATTGTATGCAGAAAAACTTAATATGCATATGGAGCAAAATAAGCATGATCAAGCAAAAATGAACATAGGCATAAAAGCAATAATTCATGGCAAGATCAACACTAATAGTCACTTAAGCAAAAGTGATTACAATGTTCATTCACACAAGGAATGAACATCCGGACATGCAAAAATGATAAACTCAATTTAAGAGAATCATTTGCAAGTCCAACACTCAACCAATGCATACAACCAAATATGCATCTAGGAACAATCCTACAAGGGCACAAGAGTGTTGTACTTAAGGTAATGCAAAGCATTAACAAGTACCAAAACACAAAGCACAAAGGCTGCATATGCAAAGTTTTTACAAATACATGGCACAAACCATACAAGCCTACAAACCAGTACATAAGAACAAGTAACAACCCTCAAAGCTTACAAAAGCATCAATGGGTACAAACCAAAAACATAAACCTTAAAAACCTACAAAGGTAGCAGGTACAAACTATGAAGTACTTCCCTTATTATATCACTCCCCCTGTCATGAATCATAGGAGTTGTAATGAACTTGGAACATATATACTTGTAACCTGAAACACTTGCACAAAATACATTAGACCCTCAAGGTAAAGCAAGTAATAAACGGACAAGTATAATGTAACAAGTAAATTACGATCAAGTAAACATGACGAGAAACATGTGAGCAACTTGACCAAACAAAGTCTTCTCCCCCTTGGTATATGCATCTTCCCTATGGAATATCTCTCCCCCTACGAATGTGCACGAGAAATGGAATTTCTCTCCCTAAGAATGTGCACAAAAGTCATATAGAAATGACAACACTCTCCGGTATATTACTAGTCATATAGAAATGACAACACTCTCCAGTATACTACTCTAGAGTATACTCTCCCCCCTTTTGACACGAATAGACAAAGGGGTCAAGGAGAAAAGAGGGCAAGAGATGAAAGTATGAACAATGATAATAATGCATGAGGGTGTAATGATGCATGAGGGGTGCGAGATGAATGAGAAAATGAAGCTCAATCCTAAGACATGACATGCTAGGATGAAGAAACAATGTATAAACCAATACATGACAAAGGTAGCAAGGTGTGTGCAAGAGGTAGCAAGTGCAATGCATGACCAATGCATGGAAAATGCACATTTGGGGCAAGGTGTGTTAAATACATAACCAATGAACCAAACATGTTCCTAATGAGAAAACATGAGAAACCCCAAAATTTGATACTCATCGGAGTCCAAACAAGTGAGAAAATGACTAAGAGACATTTTATCAAACACCTAGCATGCACACTATGAACAAAAATATGAAACAATGCAAGAACATCATGAAATCTATCCTTAATACATGCTCTTTTTGCCACAAGGGGCCAACATTCAAAGAAAATCATCAAAAGAAACCAATCCCATACAAAAATCTTGAGAAAAAAATAAAGTTTTTCCAACCCGTATGATGAAAATCCCAACCAAAAGCACAAAACTCACTAAAACATAATCCAAGGATCCAAATCAATGAAAAGAGTTTAAAATTACCTTAGAGATGTTAAAGGAATGAAAAACCATTCAAATTGGTTGAGTTTTGATGTAAAAATATTGAAAGAGGGGTTTAAAAGAGGATGGGAGAGGTTAAAAACAAGTTTCAGACGAAAAGCCCTTTAAAAAGCTGTTTCTGGGCATTTCGCGACTGGGCGAGTCGCGAAGCGAGTCGCGAGTGAGTCGCCAAAGCTTCTGGATGAACTCGCGACTGGGCAAGTCGCCAAAACGAGTCGCCAAAACTCGCGACTGTAACTCACAACTGGTCAAGTCGCCAAAATGAGTCGCCAAAACTCGCGACTGTAACTCGCGACTGGTCAAGTCGCCAAAACGAGTCGCCAAAAATTCTGACACTTGTTTTTCAACACAAAACATGTTTAAACACTGTAAAACAATGTAAGCATTAAACAAGAACACAAATAGTGATAAAAATCACTTCCAAAAACATATAAAATGATCAAAAATCTTTTTGGATTGATCCATATAAAGTTGAGCTCACACACATCACATTTAAACAAGTACAATCAAACAAATGAATAAGGCATTCATTGAACATTAGGCATGTGTGTTGTGTGTGTGTATCAAGCGTGGAATAGTCCTTAGTCTAGAATGAAGCTTCAATAATCAATTCAATCAAGTCATACACAACTAGTACTAAGACAAGTGGTCTATCTCAATTATAGAAACATACATATATGACCTCCCACAAGAACTTGATAACAATTCTTTGAAGCTTTTCATTTGGCTCCATATTCAACATATCATTTGCCATTTTTGAGCAAAGAAAATCTCATTGTGAGATAGATGCCTGAAATTTTTGATATTTCAATTTGATGAACAAGCCTTTGGCTTTTTGAGCATCATACAATTTCATAAAAATCGCTTTCCCTTTTTCCTAATTAAATACTAGTATATGCGACGGCTTTTGCAGCTCATTATCTCTTTTCATTTTAAGATTTACATTTGTTGAGCTCTTTAAGCAAAAAATAAAAGAGTGGGAAGATATATAGGCACAAGTCTATGCATGTGTCAAAACCAACATGACTATTGACAAATCATTCATGACAAGCTTGAAGATCGATTTACAACAATCACACAAAAATGTCAAGATTTTTCCCACAAAGATATGAGTACATAAAGAACAAGCTAAGCTCGTAAATGCATAAGGCCATTTGTACGAAGGTACAAGGCAAAACTCACATGTGATATGTGCTCAAACATATACGATCAAACTTTTTGAATTTTTCACTTTTTATGTGGTTTTGGATTTTTACTCACACAAAACAAAGACATAAAAGTAAAATCAAAACAAAAACAATGCATATGAATAAATACAAGATGCACAAAATGCATGAAGATATAACATGCAATGCATGATGGGGTCCCATAAAGATCGAAAGAATTAGATCAAGGACCAAAAGAGCAAAAACTCAACCATAAGAACCCTTCTTCATCCAAACAAAATGATTGTTTGGAATGAGTGTCTCAAGAGAAGTGAGACGAGGGTTGGAAGAATGAGAACCGGAGATGCACATAGTCAAGGAGTTAAGAGCATTAAACATTTTCTTAATCAACATGCTATTTTCACTCAAAACCGATTTACCCTTTTTAGCATAACTTCCAAGAAGCTCAAGTTTCTCTTTTCTTTTGAGGGCATGAAACTTAGAGCAATGAGATCTTAGATGACCAAAGGCACCACAATGGTGACAAACACTGTGTTTAGGTCCACTAGGCTTTTTAGGAAGGGATCTAGCAACATGGTTTTGTTCTCTCTTCAACTTATAACATTGAAGTCTTATATGACCAATCACACCACAATGGTTGCAAGTTGGAACAAACTTAAATCCATCCAAAGTCTTAGATTGAGACCTAAATGGAGGCTTTGACTTAACAGCCTTTCTCTCCACCTTTTGATTTCTTTTATGTGGAGGAATGTACACCGATTTGTCCTTTGGGGTAGAACACACAATAGGCACAAAATCGGGTACCACAACATGATTGCAACAAATAATTTCATCCCTTTTAACAATAGGTTCAGCAATCAAACACTTGGCATGCATCTTAAGAGATTCATTTTCACATTTTAGCTCATCAACAAGTTTGTTAGACAAAACAAGTTTAGCATCCAAGTCCATATTCAAACATTCAAACTCTTTCAGCTTTTCAACAGAATTTTCAGCAAGTTTCTTATATTTTTCAACAATTTGTTGGATTCATTGAGCTTAGCAATCAAATCATCCTTTTCACAAAATAACTTGTTCAAATCCTTATTAAACTTCTTAGCCTTTTTCTTCAAGAGTTTGATGTTAGGAATATCAACAACATCCAAAGATTCATGTAACATAGCATCACAATTATGAGGATTATCACTCATGGAGGCATTTTCACAAACACGTGACATGCTACATTTAGCATCAACCAAATCATACAAAGAGGCATACAATGCAACATCCATGGTAAATAACACAAGGGGTCAAGGATCACACTTAGGTATTTAAACCACAACAAGTGTACCCGCTCTGATACCAATTGAAAGTTCAATATGGGTATGAAACACCCTTGAACGTTTAGACCCCTAAAAACAAAAAAAAAAAAAAAAAACAAAAAAAAAAAACCAAAAAAACAAAAAAACCAATACAAGCTATATAACAAACAACGTATGTGCGAAAAATGATAAATAGCTTATATTAGAATAGAGACACAATCTAAACCATAAATAATCACACACACAGCAGTAATTAAATGGTAAAGATAAAGGGAAGAGAAATGCAAACACAAGGACAACACTCGATATGTTATCGAAGAGGAAACCGAAGCCCTCGACGTAAAACCTCTCCGCCACCCTCCATGCGGTCAATAATCCACTAGAAAATGTAGTTGGGATACATGAACAGCAATAGACCCTCCAAGCCTAATCTACCTAGGTACCTAAGCCCTCCAAGCTTCCTGCTCCAACGAGATTGTGCCGAACCTTTTTCTTTTCTAGCTTACCGGATTCCGCTATAGCCCATAGCATCAACCAATCACCATTGGTTTCATCCCAAACTGCTTCCCTAAGCACCAAATGGACCTTCTCACAGATGTGGGTGTGGTGAGATAAGGGTTTGGTAAATAACCTCTCAAGGGTATGACAATGGAGAGGAAGAGAGTAGAGGAATTTGTAGAGTCTCTTTAGATGAAGATTGGGGACGAGGCAATCTTGTTTTTCTCTAGGGTTTTCTCTCACAAAATTCTCTCTGGAAGCTCTCTCAAAATGATGGGTATAAGGGTGTATATATAGTAAGGTGAGAAGGGAATGCAAAACGTCAGTTTTTGCCAAACAGGACAAGTTGGCGACTTAGTCTCGCGGCTTGTCCAAGTCGCGAGTTCAAGTCGCGACGTAACGGCCTGGCTAGTCTGGAACTTTTGTCCTGTAGCGTGATAGCTGGTGCGACCCTTCAGCTTCCCAATGTGCCTCTCACGTGCCAGCTTTTGGCGGCTTGCCAGTTGCGATCCACCCGCAAGCCCTAGCCGCAAACCTCTGTTTTTCTTGCACACTCTTGAGCTTTTCTTCACAACTTCTCACACACTACCTTTACAATTTTTCCACCTAAATACAGGGTTGCTAAGTGCTAAATTACAAGCAAATTGGTCACAGAATAAAGCCAATTAAATGGTTGATTAAATTCAACCTTACAAATCTCTACTAGGATGATCCTTTTCCAAAAAGGATGGCTTGTAGTGCTTCCCACTCCTAGTGATATTTGCTATATTGTCCTCCAAAAACCTCTTCTTCAATTCCATCACTCTTTTGGGAAGTGTTCCCCATATTGCTATCACTTCCTTTAAGACTTCATCTTCTTCATCCCATATTCCTTAACTCCCAGAACATTGATATTGACATTTGTAGTTTCTATCAACTTTGAACAATCCCACTCAATCTCATCTACTTGCACCCAATTTTGATATGGAGGAGGAGACTATGGTAATCGGGCAAATGGTTCTTTCTAATATTGGGTTGGTGATGATGTTGGGATTTGGAAGGGTTCCATTGTCTATAAGGTCTTGTATCTCGTGTTTGAGGCAGAAGCAATTGTCAATTTTCTGATGCGAAAAAGTTCGAATCTCCAGTCCCATCAAACTTTTCTGCATCAGAAATCTTAAACTTAGGAGGCAATGCAATAGGAGCCTTTGAACTCATTCCTCCCATGTTATAGAGGTAATCATCCATCCCTTGCGCCTTGCGGAAGGCGAGTTGCATTTTCTCCATCTTTTCCTTCATAGCCATGGTTTCTGCGGTAAGCTTATCAAATTGCTTACTCCTTTCATATTCCATTTTGTCCTTTTCGTCCCATTCCTCATCTTCCTTCTCATCATCATGGATTTCCACATGTGGAGGCTTCCTGAGCTTAAAATCTTCCAACCTAGTGAGACACCCTCCTATTCTCTAAAGGGCCTCTCCATGTTCATCCAAAGCCTTAAGGATCTTTTGTGCCGATGGGTCTTCAATGGAGGTAGTCATTGTTTCTTGGGGGGTCTCTTCTTCTTGGTGTGTGTCCTCAATCTTAATTAAGCACCTTCATTTCTCTCAAATCTAAATAGGAGTGGGGATGTGTTTTCTTGACTTTGATGGTGCAATGATGCCTGAAAAGAAACCCCATTTTCATTAAGTTCATGTCCCAATTAAAGGTTCCTTTTAAACTTTATATGTTCTTAGAAAATTCTTAAATTCATTTTAGTAAAGGCCCAATTACAATGTCACTCCCTTCCCTCTCATGGATTTTTGCCCCTTGTTTCATTGGGCTTTGGCCCATTTACAATAAAGGTCTCATCTTACTCTCATGGGCTTTCATTAGAATGCACTTAGAATTTTTTAATTCTTTGTCTCAAACATGGGCTTACAATGTATTCATCCCCTTTGATCTTACTACCAGAGTATGGGTTCGAAGTTTAGATACGCTCTTAGAAAGGTGTTAGGCACCTAAAATCGCCCAACCCTAACGTCGACCTCCCATCATTATGTCTTAATCTTAACCCTATTAAAAACTAATTCAATATGATAGGTTAAAATGAATTGACCCCTTGCAATTAATTAATTAATTACCCAAGTTAATTAATTAGGTTCAATTACATGCAATAACGTGGTAGCACAAACAAATCACCAATTATACTAAATGTAGCAAAAAATAAAATTGACACAGGTGATTTGTTTATGAATGGGGAAAACCACTGAGGCAAAACCCCATCTCGTGATTTTAAGGTCACCACTCCCAAGAATCCACTACTATCAATCACAAGTAGTTACAAGTATAAGGAATCTTACCAAACCCTTTGGCCTATCCCAAAATACCAAGCTATAGTTGATCCCTTACCCCAATACCCAATTGGACTTGTATTGTAGCAGCAATTTTTCCATTCAATGCACGAATCCCAAGACATGACTAACCAATGATGCACGGATCCCAATACGTGACTAACTCCAACAACTTGAAGAAGTTGTTAGCTACAAAGTTATTCAGTTCATCAACAATGAAGATCAGGAAGCTTTTTGGTCATAAAACCCTTGGCGTAAAGACACAGTAGCTTCTTCAAAGAAAATAATGAACTAGGGCACTTTCTGCATATATTCTACTTGTATGACAACCTTTAAAATAAGCCTTATATATGTCTAGGGTTGTGAGAAAGAAACCCTATACAAATATACAAGCATAGGCCGAAAATCAGATCTAGAATTTCTGATTTCGTAAGTCTCGACAAAAACAACTTGTGTCGAGCTTCTGTCAAGTTTCAACATTAAATCTCAATAGAATTCTTTTTGTAGAGACTGCTGTCGAGCTTTAATGAATAGCTCTTCTTGACTTGTTTCTTGGTCAGATCTTCATGGCTTTAACACTTGACTTGAACAACGTGTTTCTTAAAGTTTGAAACCCATCCTAGATCTATCCAATTACAAGTAAAATGCATTTTGTCAAAGGATTAGCCAATTACATAAAATATGTCCCTAACACTACTTGTATTATAGACTCACACACACACTAACATGCATCTAACATACAACATGGCATCTTTCATCCCAAAACACATATCCATCCATAAAGCAATAAAGAGCCAAAACCACACACAACCCTAACGTTCATCTAATCATGGCATCAAGGCATTCATCACATCACAAAACCCAAATACATCTAAGCATGCTCCATCATATCATACCAAGGCAGCAAAATAAGCATAGTGGGCAGACATAGATTCATCACATGTTTCCCAATATATTTAGGCATGAAATCACACATTAAACAAGCATATTTATCATATAAATGCATGAACATTTCTAATGCATGACTTACCTTTCACACCTTGTAGCAACTCAGCTCCTATGGCATTATGCATGAGCATGTGAATGCATGTTCATGGCATCAAATATAAAAACCCTAATCTAGGCATGTTGAAAGACAAACAAGCATGTGAGGTAGAGGCACAAATACGTATGATCATATGAAAAGGCTTTAAAAAAAAGGGCAAAGCATGTGAAACAAACCAAACAATGATTAGAAACTTTAAACTCAAAGCATTAGGGCCGGAAAAGGTCTCAATCAAATGAAATGACTTAAGGGTGTTTTGTGAAAAACTCCCTTTGGATTCACTATTTTCTAGTGAATCTTAGGTTTTTCCCATAGGATTTTTGTGTGTTTTGAAAAGGTACCATGTAAGGCTTTTTATAGTTGAAAAATAGGGGTTTGGAATAGCTCCCAGACAATGTGGGGTTCATTCCAAACCTCAACCATTATTGCAAAAAATTTGCATTTTCCATGCTTCTGAAACCTTAGCTACATACACAGGAATGTGCCTGCTTACACATGCTTTGGCCGACGTATGCAGGCTGCTGCCTACGTACATGGGCCGAGGGCCACTTTGGTAATTTATTTTCAAAATTAGATTTTTGTGCATTTAAAAAGTGATATTTTCCATTTTAACACTCTTCAAATCAATTTGATATCTGATTGGGCTATAAACTAGCCTTGGGCCTTAAAGTTCGAGCATCATTGAGGAACGAGGGCTCGAGTCATAAAGGGTACAAAATGTGGTGTCCACAAGCCCTCGATCAAGAGACTCAAAGGGTGTGGTTTGGTGGTGGGGGGGAAAAGGGGTCTATTTTGGGATTCCTACCAAGGCCTTTTTTGGGGAAAATGCCTTACTAGGATGGCATTTTGCCCAAAAGAGGCAAGCAAAAGGCTTGGACCACCTAATGCATGCCATAAAGGTAGGTAGAGAGAGAGAGCCCCCAATCCTTATCCATTCGGGTAAGTCAGAAAGGGTGAGAGGGAGAAACAAAACAATGGAGTTTTGTTCTAGGATGGGGAGTGGCACAACAAGCACACTCTAGGTAGAGGTAATGGCCGGGCAACCAACGAGTTAGTGGGTGATCCTGAAGGGATGCCCACAAGAAGCCAAAAACGGTTGATGAAACCTTAGGGACAAAAGGGAGAAATCCCATTGAATCAAGCAATATAAAAATGGTAGAGGTAGCCATAAAAAAATATTTAAAAAAAAAAAAAAGAGGAACCCACGAAGAGGGTAGCAAGAAACTAAGAGCAATAGGACCTAAGAAAGAAAGAATGTGGTAAAAAAAGAAAGAGAGAAAACACGGCAGAAATAGGGGCATGCATCAATAGACCATCTTTTCTCTCCTTTGGACACACCCACTTTCTGGGATTCTATAAATCATAATCCAAAACCATCTAGGTCCTTTCTCTAGCACGAGTAACTTCAATGGCAGAAACCTATAATGAGGTTATCCATGTTGGAGTTTGTTCCCTTTTTGGACTTGTTTCTACTGAAAGACTCGACCTAGGACTGGGAGAGTGAACTAACTTTATTACACTTGTCTAGAGTTGTTGCCATTGTCCTACCGTGGCTTCTTTTAACTTGTTTGACATTTACGCTACCATTTGTTTTGCCGCAGTGATTCATGCTACCAATTGTTCTACTTTAGAACCTTTTTTTTTATTATGTTTGCTATATCAGTTGTTCTACTATAGTATCTTTTTTTTTATTATTATATTTGTTGTAGCAGTTGTTCTATTCTGCTGCAGGATTGATTATTATTTTGATGTACCAATCACCCCGTGGTGACATCATTTGATATACTTGCTATATCGTTTGTTCTACTGTGGTATTTTTCTATTATGTCTGTTGTATCAGTTATTTTGTTGTGACGTCATCTGTTGCGTTCACAAGGACGCACAGCTTGCTACAGCATTCTCCACCCTGTCTAAGCATTGGGCATGTCTGGCTTGTGCACAAGCTAGCCTGTAGTATAATCCCACCAGGCTAGTCTCAATTCCCCTACCCATTAGTTCACAAGCCTTGGTGTAGCAAAACAAGTTTTGGCCCATTGACGCAAAAAGGCCCCCACCATAGTTAACGTTGTTCATTGATATATTAAATTAAAACAAACATTATATATCTTCTCTACTTTCTAGTACAATAAAATATAATTAATTTTTGTGAAAGTCGTGCATTTACGTGGCCTCTGCTTTTTGATGTTTCAAGTAGAGAAGGAGCTGTTTGTGAAGTTTTGTTAAGACAACAATGTGTGATCTTTGTCAACTTAACAGGTCGAAGATGCAAAGAAAGAGTGACTCAGCTTCAATTTGATTCATATTTCTGCAAATCCTTATCTGGGAATGTTTGAAATTTGATAATGAAACTTTCAATTTTGTTTAATATTAGTAATTTAGTTTTAAAGTCAGCTGCATTTTCTTTGCTCTTGTATTTGCATTTTATTTGGCGTTTTCTTTGATGTTTCAAGCAGAGAAGGAGCAGCTTGTAATATAATCAACCATCTTCTTTTGACATTTTACTTTTAGTATGCCGTACACAGTACTCGAGCTTTGCAAACTCGAGTATGAACACAAATTTGCAAAGAAATTTTTAATTTGTTTCACTTGGCATTTTTTAATTAAAAAAAAACCCACTTCAGCAAGTGCCACGGTGGCTTTTTTATGGAACTCAAGTTTCAAAAAAGTGGTACTTCCCTAAATATTTACACAACAAACTCGAGTTTCACAAAATCGAGTTCCAAAAGAGTGGTTCTTCCCTAAATATTTCTAAAACAGTGGTAAATTGCTAAAAGTTTTGACCAACACTGGTATTTGGCCATTTTGACCAAAAAAAAAAAAAAACAGTTACCAAACATACCCTTTTAAAAAACTAACAATAGAAAATAAGAAAGAAACTAATGATGGACAACTAAGGCCTGGGCAGTTTTTATGGGACCCATTTTGGAATTTTTTTTTTTTTTTTTTTTTTGCATTTAGCATTATTCTTATAATATTTTAGTTAGTTGTCTAGCTTATAAAACCATTCAGCAAACTAAGATCTCAAGTGTTTAAAACTCAAGTTTCAAAATAGAATTCGAGTTTCTAAGTCTCAAGTTGCAAGTGGTGGCATCTAATGTGAAAAAAAAAAAAAAAAAAAAAAATCCATGTAGAGATCAAGTTTTTAAGACTCGAGTTCCATCATTTTATTTCCCACCATATATTCTTCTTCTCTTCTTCCTCTTCTCCGCCTAGTGTTCTTCTTCTTCTTCCTCTTCTCCACCCAGCGTTTGTTCTTCTCCAACTAGATCGTCTTCCTCTGTTCTTCTTCGAAGCTCCAAATCATCTTCCTCTCCCTCTATTCTTCTTCAGATCTGCAAATCGTCGTCTTCCTCTGTTCTTCTTTGTATCTGGTTCTTTTGCTTCTGGTTTTATGGAATTGAAGTCTAAGAGACTCGAGTTCCACGTGGATAAATTGCTCCACCTCACAGTCCGAACTCGTGTATTTGGGGCTTGAGTTTGTCACCAAACTCGAGTTTCACGGACTCGAGATGCTAGTTTCCTAAATGGTTTCAAATCTGTGCTTACTAACAAAATAGTCTCTAAAAATTATGCTAGATGGCAAATATCTCCCCCCCCCCCAAAATTTGGGACTTGAAACTCAGCACTTGTAGTGTCACTCTCTCTCTCTCTCTCTCTCTCTCTCTCTCTCTCTCTCTCTCAAAATTGACACTATTGGTGCCATTTTTGTGAGCAATTCGGCACCTACAGCACCGAATTTTACATCTCTACTCTCATTTTGTTAAAAAAAAATGTCGCACAATACATATAGCAATTTCAATGATTTATCTAAATATTTATCTAAATAAAATGATTTTTGTTGTATTTAACATGAGATATTATTTAAGGACAATTTCAATTTATCTCTCTATGATTTGACAAATTGTTATATTTGAACCCCTACCAGTAACTATTTCATTTTAATCCAAACATTAAGGATCAAAATGCAACTATTGAAAAAACTTGTGGGACTAAATAATAATTTGGGTCAAACCACAATTGGATAATTTAACTGTCCAGAAAAGTGTAAATTTTGTTAATTTGAACAGAATACTAATAGCTTCATTTTAATCCAAAATGTAACGGATCAAACATGAGAATTAAAAGTTTGTGGATTAATTGTAATAGGATCAAATCACAAAGATAAAATTTTTTAATTTATTATTTATTTCCAAGTGGGCAAGATGCTTGTTGTCATATTTCCAACTAACCATGAGAAGCCTATACAACATTTGAATTCAAATTTACCAACTGCGTTTGGTTGAGTTTTTTCATTGATCATTTTTTTGGACAAAATCCTTAATGAGATTAAAAATAAAAATAAAAAGTATATTTATTCTCAACTTTGCCAAGTTGTCTTCTTTTTCATTCTTTTAAGTGAAATTCTTACAGGCTGAGTCCGTAGTTGTACCTGAGACGCAGATATCAAATAGGCATATAATCAGAATCACCATCATCGAATATTGATTCTAACAGCTAGTACTCCCACTCCCATCTCATTAGGATCCTGAATTTTTGGCTCAATTAAGCATATTCAACTTTATTATTTGTGTTCATATGCAAGTTGTGTTGGAAAAAGGAGAGGGAGAGAGGAGAGATTGGACCCACAAGAAGAAGAAGATGATAATAATAGGAGCCATTGGCATTCATTCAAAGATAGTTGGGTATATATGGACACCACATATTTTTTCCTTCTTGTCTCAATCAATCTTTTTCTTTGATGTTGGAAGGTGGTAAGGATTGATGCTGTTAACATGTAACATGTTGGCCCCAATCTTAGCTGTCTGGTGATGTTCCCACCACCGTCCACCATTATATATATATATATATGATCCAACATCGCTATCTCATGCCACTTTACTTGAGATTAAGCATTGGCTTCCTTCCCACGCAGAATATTGCTAGTGATAAATTAACTTTAAATCAAGTCTTAAATGGAACCGCGGCGGGTCGAAACATTTTTCTTAATAATTCATTTTTCCTAAAATGAAGATATGGGATGGGATGGGATGGGATGGGATGCTACATGCTGTAGCGTGATCTAGTCAAGATAAGCAACGAGACCTTCTTCCAGAGGCATTGATTTCATAATGTGTGTGTGTAATCTTATTTTGGAAGTAAAACAGTGAAGTTTAAAAACATGCTTATGTCGTTTCCTCATCTCTGCTTCAAATTTTCTTTCCTTCAGTTTCTTGGAGCTTAGGTTTCACTTATCGAGTGATGATCTTTTTCTTTGCAAGGGATTCGGCTATTGCGTTCACATCTTCTGTTTATGAAATTAATGTTAGAAATTTCCTTAGATTCCTAATTTGACTTGCTTTAGGTTTTCTTGACATGAAAGGAAATGTTTTTCCTTGGTACGGAAGATAGTAATTCTCCTTGATATGGGAGGAAATATCTTTTCTTGTTAAAGAACTAATTGGGTGTTATGTGTTCATCAAGAAATAGAATTGAAACATTTATAAACAGGTATTGTTGCTGTTAGAAATGCTAAATGATTGTATTGTATTTTTCAAGTAATAGAATATACATGAGTATCTTTATATAGGAGGTAGAGTGTGTAGTACAAGTAAGTGTGCTATACAAGTAAACAAGTTAGGCCTAAAGCCCACATACCCTATTCACGTTAACAACCCCCCCCCCCCCTTCAAACTGAAGGTGGATGTGAGACTAATTTGAGGTTGTCAACCAAAGTATGAAGGCGTCCCATAAGATGTGACTTGATGAAGATATCTGCAAGTTAATCTTTAGAGGAGACTGAGATCGGCTAGAGAGCATCATGGACAAGATGATAATGGATAAAATGACAATCGATCTCGATGTGTTTAGTTCATTCATGGAAGACATCATTGTGAGCAATATGAATGGCACTCTAGTTGTCACAATAAAGATGAGTAGCAAAGGATGTGGACACACCTAAGTCCTTAAGAAGCCATCGTAGCCAAAGGAACTCAGATGTGGTATCAGAAAGGGCATGATAACAAACCTCTTGAAGCCAATTGATGTACCTAAGAGGAAGATGCATGACCAAGTCGAGCATGCCAAAGTGCAAGGAAAGGAATAGAAGAAACTGTAGCAATAGAAACAAGAGCAACAAGTGGAAGACGAAAGTTGTCCACGAGAAACATACGCCCAAATCTGGGACCGGTCCTAAGCTCTTATCCTATCCTCAGATCCTGCACAATACACCCAAAATAATTAATGATAATACGATAACCCAACTTAGCTAATTGTCCCCTAAAAAATAAATTGTAAGAAAGTTAAGGAACATTAAAGATCCTAGGAACCGAGAGGTTAAAGGTTGAAATGGAACCTATATTATAACCAGACATTGTGGAACCATTTGCTGTGTGAATATTAAGAGGGTATGGTGTAGATTTAAGTTTAGAAAATAAGGACAAGTGACATTGAGATAAACTAGGCTGCCAACCAAGCGTCTATAAAGAGAGGGATTAGACAATGGTTTCCCCCTTGAGGGAGTCAAATGCGCATTAAGTTCAACTGGAGTATCAACAATCTTGCTATTAGTGAGTCCAACTCGAAACAAGAGTTCAAAGGCATACTTGGCTTGAGTAATATAAAGTCCATCTGTAGAATGAGTGATTTCAATACCCAAGAAGTACCTGAGATATCCAAGCTCGAATGTGACAAACTTTGTTTGATTCAATAAAGAGACCAGTTTGAGGTTGCATATAAACTTCTTCACTTAAATCCCCATTAAGGAATGCATTTTTGACATCCATATGAAAAATGTCCCATTTACTAGTAGCAGCAACAGCTAAGAGGACATGAACATATGAGATATGAGCAACCGGAGCAAAGGTCTCTTTATAATCAATCTCATACTCCTGTGCAAAAACTTTTGCAACAAGACGAGATTTGTAGCGCTTAATGGACCCATCAAAGTGAGTCTTAATCTTGTAGAGCCACTTACAACCAATCATAAATTTCTCAGGGGGGAGAGTCACCAAATCCCAAGTATGGTTTTTAGATAATGCATCAAGTTCCTCTTTCATTGCAATCTGCCATAAAGGGTTAGTGGAGGCCTCACGATAAGTGTGAGGCTCGTGAAGTGTAGTAAGGGCAGTGTAACAATGATAGTCAAGTAAATGTGCAGGAATGGATCTTACCCAAGTTGAGTGATGAGGTGCAATGTCTTGTGTAGGATCTTCAAGTGGAGCAAGAGTAGAGGACCCAAGCTCAGGGTTGGGTAGCTCGTCTTCGACCTACTCATATTCCACCTGTTCATTAAATGGTGAACTAGGAAAAGGACCAATGATATCTGGTGGTTAGATAGAGAAGTCTGTAGGAGAATCAAGAGCAACTATAGGAGGACCAGGAGCAACTATAGAAGGAATATGTGTCTCATCTGGAAAAAAAAAATCTAAGACAAAGGAGGAAGATAGTGAGAGAGCTCGACAAAGGAGCAATGTTCTCAAAAGACAACAATGCGGGAGATACAAAAACGATGAGAGACAGGATCATAACACCGATACCCCTTTTGAGTTTCGCCATAGCCAAGAAAACAACTAAGCCTTGACCAAAGCTCAAGTTTGTTATGCTCATGCAGCTAAAGAAGAACGAAACAGGCAGAACCAAAAGAGCGAAGGTGATGACAATCTGGAGGTGACCCAAAAAGGTGCTGATATGGAGTTTGATTTTGGATGACAAGACTGGGAATGCGATTAATAGTATGAACAGCATGAAATGCAGCTTTGCCCCAAAAAAGAGCAGGAACTTTGGCAAAGAGAAGGAAAGCACGAACAGTGACAAAAATATGACGAAGTTTTTGTTTGGCTCTACCATTTTTTTGAGAGGTACCTAGCCAAGTTAGTTGATGAATAATGCCATAGGAATACAAAATAGCTTGGAAAGCATATTGGGTGTATTCAAGAGCATTATCAAATTGAAAATTTTTTATGCATTTGGAAAACTGAGTTTCAACCATTTTTGCAAAATTACAATATACTTGCAATAATTCAGAACGATGTTTCATATGAAAAATATAGCTATAGCGAGAATAATCATTAACAAAGACAACAAAATATAAAGATCCACCAATACACTAGAGACAGAGGAAGGTGCCCAAACATCAGAATGAATAAGGTCAAAGATATCAGTGGATATTGATTCACTAGTATTGAAAAGTAAAGCTGATTGTTTTCCTAACTGACATGAAACACAATCAAAATTTTATGTAGATACTGAACCTAACAAACCTCTAGAAGCCAATTATTGTATCCGAGAGGAAGATGCGTGACCAAGTCGAGCATGCCAAAATGCAAGGGAAGGAATAGAAGAAACTGCAGCAATAGAAATAGGAGCAACAAATGGAAAACGAAGGTTGTCAGGCTCTTTATTTGTCATCTGAAGAGCTTCACTAAAAAAAAGTGGATTCATGATCTGTTACATTTACCCATCCCGTGATTTCCGAA
>NW_027069601.1:243657-248065 GCF_002906115.3 Quercus suber | reverse complement strand
GTGGCAACCCTACAAGCATGGTATTTAAGAGATCCCTAAATCTTGTATGATTGGTCGACAAGGTTGATGAAAAAGGCCCTTACTACTTATTGCTATTGTGAAAATGCATCAAAGATAGTATCTGATCTGATCTCCATGCGATGCGGCATTCTGACGTTGCGGCAGGGCAACGTGCTTCAAGCAGAACTGTAAAATCCCACCGGTTTGCAAGATAATTTTGTTTTAACCAATTCATTCCAGCACCTAGTCACGACATCAAGCGCGTCATCTTTAACCTTTCGGAACTGGCGGGGTACTGTGCACATATGATGAGAAAGGGCACCAGGGCTGCTTTCGTGATAATGCCGGATGACAGAGAGGGCAAGATGGTCTTGGAGTATGTCCGATGGTGGCATCCACTGATGTTTTCTTACTTCTCGCAAGGAATCAACAAGCTTCAATGCTCCCCAAGACAACAGAGCCATCATTGTGGGGAGGGTAAAGAGCTTCCAACGCAAAGCGGCCTTTCATTCCCTTGTTTTGTCGTGGCACACCTCCCCCCCCCCCCCCACAAGCACCCCAGCTTAGGGGAGACCAGAAAACGTCTTTCTTTTTCCCCCTTCGTCAGCCCTTGCCGCCTTCCTTAACAAGCCCTCGAGCCTCCTTTGCGCCGCCTTCCTCATAGAAGCCGCCGGGTTGACCCCGAAGGCCGAATTCAACAGACCCCATTACTGAGATACGGAAACTCTTTAAAAAAAAAGTAAAAACAGAAAGCTCCTATCCCATCCTCAGATCCTGCATAATACACCCAAAATAATCAAAGATAATGCGATAACTCAACTTAGCTAATTGTCCCACATAAAATAAATTGTAAGAAAGGTCAGGAACAATAAGGACCCTAGGAACCGAGAGGTTGGAGGAAAAACGGAACCTATATTATGACCAGACATTGTGGAACCATTTGCTGTGTGAATGTTAAGAGGGTGTGGTGCAAGTTTAAGTTCAAAAAATAAGGACGAGTGAGGTGTCATGTGATTGCAATAAGTAGAATCTATAAGCCAAGAGGAAGGAGACATACCAGATAAAACTAAGAGAGAAGAGAAATAAGATGCATTACCAACCATACGAATGACATTAGTAATGATGTTTTGAAAGTCAACTGTGGAAATGGTGATAGTGGTCCAAAAGATGTTGACTTAGCGGAGATGGAAAACATTGATTGAATGCTCTCAGTGTTAGCAACAATAGCAATAGAAATAGGAACAGTTAATTTGTTACAATGATAGCAAGTCTCAATATTATGGCCAAAACGTTTGCAAAAATTGCAAGGATGTTTGATGGATTAGCGGCGACAATTGTTGCAATAAGAAGAAAACCTATCCTTTTTCTTCATTTATAAGCAAAATTTGCAAAAATGGACTACAAAAATGAAATCTACGAGAAAATTTGGGTAAAGAGCACCTAAACTGCAAAAGTTAACTCTGGAAAAAAGTCAACGGTCAACCTTGGTCAACTGTCAACAGTCAACTCTGAAAGTCAACGATCAATGCTATCAAGTCAATGGATGACATCAGCAGGCTGACTGGGGGATGACGTCAGCAAATGATAGGAAGCTAACATCAACTAGGGTTGACGCAGCGAAGCTGTTTGGCGTATGAGGCAATAGAGACAGTGCATGAGACACGTGAACTTGGTGCAAGATATACTGGCAGCACATGGGAGCACATGAGCTATCCGATGAAGCTGATTCTTTTCCAAAGATGTAGATCGGAGAAAGACAATTCTAATGGTGTTGACAACAACAAGATCAAAGCAACCCTAGTGACGTGTGAAGCATGTGGAAGATTTTGCCGAAACTTTGGCCGGGGCGTGGCAGCACATGAACGGTTAGATGTGCTTAATTCTAGAGAAGTCGATTAGATCGGTTAACGATCTACACGTTGATATGACTTGTGTCTGTATTAGAGGTCATAAGTGAGAGATCCGATGAAGTCAATGGTCTTCAACAGCAGAGATTGTGCTTCTGGCAGCGGAGATTCTACCCTGAGTAACTTTAACAGCGATGGAGCAATCGGGAAAGGGCACTAAAAAGGCTTACTGACCAGAGAAGTGAGGCAACGAAAAATACCTACAAAAACAAGACTGCAAGACACAAGATTTTTAGAGTAGTGGCTATGATACTATGTTAGAAATACTGAATGATTATATTGTATTACTCAAGTAATAGAATATACATGAGTGACTTTGTGTAGGAGGCAAAGTGTGCAATACAAGTAAGTGTACTATACAAGTAAACAAGGTGGGCCTAAAGCCCACATACCTTAATACACGTTAACAGTTGCAAAAGGTTTGGTGGTTTTTGTCCAAGGGTCCTATAGACACCCCATTTCATTCTGACCTATACCTAAACCCCCCAGTCCCAATGACGGGAAAATCAAACGCTACCAATATAATCAGTGTCGTGTGTGGAGCCCAATAAGGATACAAATTCCAAAGTGGCCTAATAGAGTTTAAGCCCAAGTCCAATTATGACCCAAGAACCAAGGCCAAAAACCAAAAGCCCATTTTTGGCCTAATATGGTCGAGGCTTACAAAAGGTGCGTATGCTAGGTTTTTTAGCATAAGCACCTAATCTGTGGTATACATACATTCTGGACAAAAGCTTCAAATCACTTCATTTCCATTTTGGTGAGATGCTAAGGCAACCAGCTTGATCAACTAGCTGCCTAAATGTCTAACCTAACCCTAGACCTCCATTTCACTTATAAATACCTCTACCTTCACCATCCAAAGAGTCTAGATTTTCAATACCTACAGAAAATGTACCAAAATATCTCAAGAAAAATAAAACCTAAGAGTTTAGGCTAGAAGGGCAAAAAATAGCAAGCATTAGATTGATCTTCAACCACCTTTGGTTGAAGATAATCTCCTACTCAATTGTGTTCAAAACTTCTAGTTGGTTCAAGCTTACTAGCACATCACAAGGTCATTCAACTAGCCCTAATAGAATCATTTGAATCATTCCTCCATACATGCAGTTGTGATAATCGTTTTAGCTCTAGGGGTTGGTCAATCAATGTCACAGTAAATGCCACGAGGAGGAGATGTGGATCCTTCCCATTATCCACACTCTCCTTCTAAATTCTTGTTTATTTCATGTTTTTTGTTGTTTTTAGTCCTCTAATATGTTGCTTATGTCCCATATCATGCTCTACTTGGGTTGATTGATTCATTTTCTAAATTATTTTTGTAAATTTGTAAATTAAAAAAAAAAAAAAAAAAAAAAAAAAAAAATACTAGTATATTGAGGAAATGGATCCTTGCCCACCTCGATAGGGTTCCCAGCCCAAAAACCAGAGATGAAGAAGAACTCCATCTTCCAATTCCTATCAAACATGAGGAGGGACTTAATCAATCTACAATCTGTACCCCTAGCTAAGAATTGATAAAAGCCCAAGGATTGTCTAATTTCGAAAGGCTTGTAGCAATAGAGGAACTCGTCCACAATAAGAGGACGATCCCCCTCAAATACTTCCCTCCACAAAATCTGCATAGAGACAATGAGCCTACATGCATTAGGGTTAAGCTGACATACTCCTAAACCTAACCTAGTAACTCTCTGACGAAGGCATTGAGATGCAAGCTAAGTCCCCCAAAAGGTAAACCTTGTAAATACCTACTCCAAAACGTGGTTCACAGCACCATTCACCACGAATAGCCAATCTAGGATTAAGGTCGTCTGGGATTTGGTACCAACTCCTAAGTGATGTAAGTCTTTTTTCATCGGTTTTAGAGGAGACCCCAATTGCACAACTAAACAAGGTCTCCTCCTCACCAAAAGAGGGCGAAGGGGCATTTGCAGATGTGCCAGTCTATGACCTAAAAGCCATTTTCGTCCTTAACGCCTCCTAGAGAACCTCCAATGGGACACCAAGAACTTCAGATGTGTATTGCTCATCCATCATATTTCCTCTACTACTACTATCTCTACTACTAATACTATCACTGGAGCTTCTACTAGAAGTATTGTGATACTTGTCTATCTCCCTATTGTCACTATTACTATATTATGATTTTAAACATTGTGAAAAACTGAAGGAAAACTTAAAGACGAGATGGCGAGGGTACCTGGCTTTAAAAGAAGGGGACCTAAAGACGGAGGAGAACTTCTAGGCGAGGCGCTGGACGACAGAGTCAGAGAAGAAAATTTGAGAAATGTGAGGGGGCAAGAGGGAATTCTACTATTTATAGGGACAAGCTTAGTCTACTAAAGTGACGTGACCAACTAGAAGAAATCGTGTGGTACTATTCTTGAAGGATGAAACAACATGATGAATGAACCTTAGGACCGTAACATGTGTCAATAATCAAAGACAGAATTCAAAAAAAAAAAAAAAAAAAAAAAAAAAAAAAAAAAAAAAAAACAAAA
>NW_027069601.1:158303-235001 GCF_002906115.3 Quercus suber | reverse complement strand
GTAAATAAAAAAAAAAAAAAAAAAAAAAAAAAAAAAAAAACCCTAATCTGCCTTAGGATGCGTACGCGTAGGATAAGATGCGTACTCACCCATATCCCTGTGTACGCAAGTTTTAGACGACTAGAGTTCATGTTTTGGTTATTTATTTGGGAATCAATTTGAAGCCTAGATGCATACGCCGGTAAAAGGATTTGTACGCACCCTTCTCATGGCATACACCAATCTAGGTAGAAACCATATTTCTTTCTTTTCTTGTTTTATTTGCTTTTAATGTCATGTTTTATTATCTTTCCTTTGCTGTTTTATCTACTTTAATTGTATATATGTTGTCATGTTTGTTTCCTTTTGTATCACGTGTAATAAATCCAAAATATCTTCTTTTCTTTCCTTTCTTGTATCAAACCCTAATGCACTCTCTATCTTCACTCTCATCCATTCTCTAATTCTGATTTGAATTCAATAAGTCAACTAAAAAACTTAGAGCTAAAAAACTTGGAGATAAATAAGGAAAGCCTTAATATTCAAATTCTTTTGGAAATTTGTGGACTACACGAATATATGGAAAGTATATTGACAAGTGTGGGCGCAAGCGCCCATGATCGAGTGGTTTCTTCATGGGAAGTATGCATCAATTTGGAATGGACTGTGTGAAGGGTGTAATGGAGTCGCCTCCTAGATTAGGTCTAGGAACCATATATATGGTGCCCTGTGTAAAAGACCGGTCCTACCAGAGCACATGTCCGAAGTTTAGGTATAGAGATAGGAAAGCGTTAGGCACCCAACCCCACCTGACTTGTAGATTGGTCTCCACTCATTGCATTCCAAATCCTAATCCCATCAAAGGGTCCTCTCGTAGGTTATTCTACACACACACTAAGATGCATCTAACACAACATGGCATCTTAATCAATATTACACTCATGGCTATGGGCGCCACCGACTTCCTCCTAAAAGGAAAGGGAGAGTGCGCCTCGGCCAAGTGGACCGGGTTGGAGAAAAGATGGAGTCGCCAACTAGATTAATTCTAGGAACCATTTACATAGCGCCCTTACATGGAAGGATTGATTTTACTACCAGAGTATGGGTTCGAAGTTTAGATAAGATTTTGGGAAGGTGTTAGGCACCCAAAACCATAAGACACATGAGTCAGCTTCCACTCAGTGTCTTCCGTCTTAATCTCATTAAAGGTATATTCAATATTGCATTCTATACTCACACACACACTAGCATACATCTAAGCATACAACATGGCATTTCATCCTAAACCCTAAAATACATCTATCATGCTTCTCATATCATCACCTTAGCATACATCTATCATGCATATCATTCAAGGCTGCAAACAAACCACAGCAAAAACACAAACATGGCAGCAAGGTATATAACAGAAAAATAGGCATATTAGAGTTCAAACAAGCATATATTCAAACACCTAAAGCATATCATTCAACAAAATATGTACATATCCATCATCCAAAGCAACAATGCATGCTCATGTGAATGCATGCCTTACCTTGCTTACCTTACAGCATCTCAGTACCTATGCATCAATGCATGATCATATTAATGCATGTTCATGGCAAAACAAAGAAATCATAGAAGAGAAACCTTAATCTAGTATGTTAAAGGCAAACAAACAATCAAACAAAGAAACAGAGACTTAAAAATACAAAAAAGAGGGTCAAAACATAAGCATGTTATGTGAAAGAAACAAAGAACAAAAGTAGAAAACTTAGAATAGGGTTTTTGGGCACAAATATATGTGTGCATACATAGGCCTGTGTACGCAAGATATTTGTATGCATACGCATACTTTGAGTCTGGATATGCATGTAGGAAGCATGCGTACGCAAACACGCACTAAACCCTAACCTAGAAACACAGAAAACATAGCAGAACTTAAAATTAACAAATCTAACAACTTAACATGTTTTAAAACAGTAAACTACCAAACCCTAGGCTGCCTAAACATATTAAAACATAAACAAAGAAAGAAAACAAGAGAAAAACAAAATTAAAACAAAGAAATGAAAAGTAAAAAGTTAAAACTCAATACCTCAAACAAGAAGTTTTTCAAGCTTGATTTTGACTGTTAAAAAAAAAAAAAAAAAAAAAAAAAAAAAAAAGGGCACAAAAGCAGTATTGACAGACAACACAAGGACAAGGGGGCAACTGATGGGGATCAACACAAGTATTACTCGTCCTTGTGTTTTTGTCCAAAGTTTAGCTATGCCTATACCAAGTCATCTGAGAACGAGAGCATACACATCCATTGATAACCAAGTGATACAATGAAGGGAGTTCTTCATGGACGAGTTGATTTAGACAGCCATACGCATAGACGATAAAATTGTACTCGGTAAATTCTACAAGAAATTCTCCAAAGGTTCTACCTTTGATAGTTCTTTCTTTCTTTTCAAGATTAATAGCCATTGTCATAATTCGAAGCATTCCAGCCTACTGATTTTCGTGCATCATCAAGCTTTCCACATTTTCCATTAAAACTTGTCTTACATAACTTTCTAAAACCCTAGATGCGTACGCATGCTCGTGGTTGTTTACACATAGGTTTAGGATGCGTACGCACCCTTAGGGTTTTTGTAAGGTTTTTCTTTCTTTCAAAAACATCCTTCAACTAACGAGTTTCTTTGTTTAGGCCCTAGACTAGTCCTAAACCTACCTAGTATTATCGTCATTGGGGAATGGGGGCTCAAGTCCAAAATGAGGTGTTTACATTTGCCCCTCTTTTGATTCGTGGGCTTCACTAATGGAATTAAAAGAAAAAGAGACAAAACATTTTGTTTCAATATATGACTCAGGCCTAACCAATGCACATGGCAAACACGCATACACGAGGTGGGGTGCAAATCCCAAAAGTTGTGTGGGATTCATCTGTTTAAAGTCCCAAGGTTGCTACTCGGGAAACAAGTAGCGACATGCTCACTATCCAAAAGCATAGTTTGCCAATGGTTAAACAAAAGGTGAGTGACTCACTATCCTAGAGTCACCAAAAAAGAAAAACAAACATGGCCAATAACCTTAAACATCAATCCAACAAACAAGGTGCTCTTATGAGCTAGAAAGAGAACGTATCTAGGGGTGTCAGTCTATCGCTCTTGCCTCAAACTTCTCCCAGTAGCTTTTGCCTGTAGGTGACTGTTGCCTCTATCTCAATCTCTTCTATTCTAGGTAGCTTTTGCCTCTATCTCAATCTCTTTTGTTATGGGTGTTCCAAAAGTCTCAGTGTACATGTTCAATTCCAAGAAGGATATGTATTGCAAATCCACTATCTTCTATTCTAGCTTCTCTAAAAGTCTCTAAGGATATGTGCACAGAGTCTGATGTCTTCTTAGGATGATGGTGATCTTCTGTAATCTTGGTGAAAAACTCGCTCAAGGTGTTTTCCAAATGTTCTGGTGATCTTCTGTAATCTTGTGTAAATCTGGGTCCATTAGGGGTTTGTCATTTTAATCTTTAACTTCCTAGAGGGCCTCTATCAAATTCTAATTTTCTTGGCTCACTTAGGAGTAATCTTCTGATTTGTAATCTTTCCAAGGAATCTATGTGCAGATCAACATTCATTGACTCACTAGGGAGTAATTTCCTCATTTTGGCACTTTCTGAGGCTTCTGTGTAATTCCCCATCTTCTCGGCCCATTGAGGGACAATTCTGTAATTTCCTGTGCTCTAAAGGGCAAGTTTGTAATTCTGATTTTCTGATCGACTAGGGATGGTTCTGAGTCTTTCTTGATTTTCTTCTTCTTTTAAGGTCCACTGGGGATTATTTGTGATTTTCTAGACTTCTTGGGGATTTTTCTGCAAATTTTGAAGTTTTGACTCTTTTTTTAGGACTAAACTATATATAGTTTAGCTGAGAGACCTCAATTATACATAGTTTAGCCAATAGGTACCCTTTTCGCCTTTTTTTCATTTTTCCAATGGTTACCAACCATCCATCTCTCTCTCTCTCTCTCTCTCTCTCTCTCTCTCTCACAAATTCCCCCATTTTTACTCTTTAATTTTCCCACCCATCTACCACAGAGCCTAACAGGTTCATTACAAAGTCAAATCTCATCATATATTACACCCTTCGTCAAGGAGGTAACACTGAAATGAACTAATATTTAACAGAATCTCTCCCTCTCTCTCTCTCTCTCTCTCTCTCAAGTCTGATCTAATCATGTATTACACCCTTCATCAAGGAGGTAACATTTAACAGAATCTGATGTGACCAATTTGAGAGACTTATCCAGTGAATTGAGTAGTTCGAATACAGATTTTAAAAGTACAATAAAAAGAATAACTTCGGAAAATATGCTGGCCACTCTAGTACTCTCACTACGTCGTATTATTGACCAGCTCCAAATCGACATAACACTCTGAAAAATAATAAATGAAAAAAGAACTTATTTGTCAATTACTTTTTTTTTTTTTTTCTTTTCACCACATAACTTTGGAATGCCATGAACTAATTAACCACCTTTTTGAGACCTAATAACAAATTCTTCCAAGTGACTAGATAGAATTGAAAGAAATTTTTGAAGGTTCAGTAACATCACCCTGTACAATCTAAACCCTACCAAAGTTCTATACTGGACTTTACTAAAGCACCAAAATAAAGGCTCCAGAAGAAAAATCTTAGAGACAAACATTAAGAATTCCATCATAACATTTATGCAAGACTATCAATTCGTCAAAATGAGAATCATAGAAAATTTTCTGAAATAAACTAAGTATAACAAAGATTACACTGGAGCCTTGAACTGCACCTACAATAAACTACACATGCCTTGCATCCACTCCCCATGCTGCCAAATATCAATCCTAACCACATTCACCTCTTGATAGCTTCACTTCCAAATGCATGCAAGGGGCCATTGAGTAAAATATATATTTAACCCCATGAAAGCATCCAGAGAGGCAGATAAAAACCAAATTAAATCATGGACGTTTCCAAAAAATCATTTAAATTATCCTTTGTAAACCTCTATTAACCCCTCACTGATTCTGAGTTTATCCGGCCACTGCTTCCACCACGGGGATTGATCCCAGAAATGGGCATGGATCGTTGACCAAAATCTAACAAAAGTTTCCGTTGGCGCTCATCAGTGTGAGGAAGACTGGCACGTAGAAGCTCCACAGGCATTTCTCTACTAATAGCTCTGGCTGCCTCTGATCCAATGACTTCTGTGCTTGGTTGGGTAGGTGAACATATGGATTGCACAATAGTTTCATATTTACTCAGGCAGTACTTAGTAAGAAGAGCAAAAAATTCATCAAATGAAGCCTGCCACAGGGCACGGTTTGGCATGCTACAGTTGCCAGCAGCATGAGGATCAGTTAAGAGTTCAGTTGCCCTTTCAAGGACTGACTTCAAAATAACAGAGGCCCCATCTCCAGCAGTACTTCCAACGGGGCGGAGTGGTGGTTGTTCTGATGAACAAACAACTGCAACAAGACAAGCACTAAGTGCTCGTAGATCCATGCCCTTAACACATGAGGAAACTGTCTTTGCAAGATTTGTGGTTGTCTCAGCTGCTCCTTTATCAGATGGAAGGCCACCAAACAAAAACCTTAAATGACGGAAAATAGCCATACAAACAATTCGGGCAAGCTCGCTACCGGGGAAGAGAAGCTGAAGGAACCTAGAAAGGAGTTTTCGACCCTTAGGAAGAGAAACCAACCGTAGGAACACAAGGTCATCCTTGGCAGTCGGGCCAATAGAGACGCTGCTTTTGCCAAGTGGATCTACAAGCTGAAGTGATGCCGCCAGACCTTCTAGCAGCATCTGTCGCCTTCGTCTGAGCTGAGTACCCCCATCCTGGGGCTGACTAAACTGTAGCAGCCGATCGATATCATCAATATCAAGAAGAAGACAGAGGCCATCCTCAATAGTAATTCTAGCAGCAAGCATTGGTTCCTGTTCCAAAGGCTTCTCAGGGACTTTCTGCTCAGAGCCATCACCAGAAGCAGAGGGAGGAGGATCAACTTCGAGGAGGGGGCGAGGCCTACGTACAGAAGTGAGGGGAATCCTCCCAAGGGCATCAGCTAGGAGATGATGTTGTTCTGTACTATTACGCCCTCGAGAAGGGAGCTCCCTCAGGTGAGATGGGCAGAAAGGATGTTTTAACCTTGATCCAGCAGCCTTTTTGGCTTGACTTGCTTGGTGGTAATAATCGTCAATGTATGGGTCATTGCTATGTGTAGCAGCATGTTGCATTTTAAGAATACTCTCTATTTCTTCAGATGTCATATACTTGGATCTGATTTGGACCCACCCACTGTCACTTTTATGGCTACTAGCATCAGAACCCTGCTGAGAAAAACGCATATTATGTTTGCCTCTTTGAGATGATTTAGGTCTTTGGTCTCTCATATCTGCCAGTATAGCCTTATGTGAGGATGATGGATGAGTACTATACAGTTGCGACTGCAGTGCTGCAAAATGGGCCATAGATGGTGAAACTTGATGGTGCAGTCTCTGTTGTTGCAGCTGCTGCTGGGGTGAGATTATTTGTGGGGACATGACACCCTTTTGATGAGGTAACTGATGCTGCAAAATATTATTCAAAAGGCTAGAGTGATCCCCGTGCAACATGCCAGAATGGTTGGCCCAGTGGTTTTGTGGCCTGTTATTAAAAGAAAGGCCAGAAGTGGTGAATTGACGCATATTCCCACCATAGTGCAACCCATGAGCTAAACCAGCCAAATGAAGATTAGAGTTAGATAAAGGAGAGAGGTTCGGTGCAGAGAATGGCATCTGAGAACCACTGCCAAGAGAAGGCATATTCAGATGGTGCGGTGAACCCTGTTCAGATCTACTTCCAGGAGGAGGGAAAGACGTGAAAGTTGATTTGGGTACTAGAATTGGTTCACTGGAGTAGTGGTGCAGCACTGGTTGCTGCTGGGGGTATGAGGATGTTCTGTACAAAGGTTTTGATTCTCCAAGACGAGCAGAAGGTTGAGGCTGTGATGACCACCTCTTCTCATCTTGACCACTTTCTGCATCAAACATTTGCTGGTCTAACCAGTTTCCAAAATCTCCATCTTGTGCCCACTCGGTCGCAGATGAACCTGAACAGAGCTTGCTGTTAGTGAATAAGGGGGAAGAAGAGGGGAGGAGGGACAATAAGCAACAGTTATAGGAATATAAAGTCCAACCTACTTTTACATTACACTACACCACAAACTGCAAAAATCAAGAAAGCTACATGGTATAGAGAATTTACAATTATTTATAATTGGCACTTAACAAATAGATGCACAAGGCTCAATGGAAAAGAAAGCAGTTTATCTGGAATCCTCCTAGTAGAAAAAACATCAAAAAGCAAAGTCCAAACCTGAACCATTCAAGGCTCCAATTTCACAACCTAAAACACTGATCCTTCTTGCCATGCGTTGTGTAAAAGGTAGATCAGCTTTTCCCTTAACCAGAACTAAAGAAGTCATCTTATTATCATGGTAAATTTGGGCTGGCAGCCCAAATTAATTTTATACAGATCATAAGCCTAAATGGAATGGTGCGAAATAATTACAGCACCACAGAGCTTCCCTCGTGACTCCGTGTGCGCACAGACATGCTTACATGCACCATGAACAGAGAGGAAACAGATTGTGCTCTTTGAGACATTGAAACTCAGACAAGACCAAAAAAAAAAAAGCCTAAAAAGTTAAGGGAAATTAAAGAAACACTTAACACTAGAAAAAATGAAAAGTTTGATGTTAAGTGATATAGTTCACATTAAAAACAATTAAATGGCAAAAAATAACATTAAAAAAACAAAACAAATGAGCATAGAGACATGATAGGAGCTTCTAGACACTCATAATATATTATTAATAAAAATTAAACTTTATTTTACAAAACTACATTATGGTATATGCATGCACACAAAGAAATAGACTAAAAACTTACGATTAAGGAACATTCTTTTTAAGTCAATAGGAACCAAATGAGGAAGATCATTTTTCTTCCAAAAAATTTACTGAGTAAATACTAAATAGCTGATTGATGATTCCTGAGATAGACCAAAATTAGTTGTCCAAAAATGTTGTCTCATTTAAGATTACGGGTTTTCTATCAAATTGAAAGCTTTTACTCGAAAACATCTAAGGCATTATACAGGAATTCAAAATTTTCTATAACCTATATCTCATGCTAGCCATTTGACAGGGATGCTAGGCTTGAACAGATATATGGATCATTGAGACTAAAATTAATTTTTTGAAGGTATGTTAGAGAGGGGAAAGAACAATAAACCATTTCACAGGAAGATTGCCCAGGTTAGCAGATTAAATAGTTAAAATTACGTCCAATTATTATTATAAATATATATTTAGTAACCCTTTTTAACTCTGTTTGTGCCTATGCTTAGCATCATATATTTTGTTCACAGCCGGTACCAGCCCAAAAAAATGAGTTTCGGAGGTTGATGGCCATCGTAAAATTTTGGAGCGCACTCAAACACTGATGAAAGGTGTCATGTACGAGGATCCCCGCTAAGCATCCAAATGAAAATCATCGAGGTGAGGGAGAAACTTAACCAGTCCTCTATTCAGGAAGAAAGCCCGGGCAGGGAAGCAATAATCTCTATTATGAATGGATTCATTACAGATGCACGTTGGGGCATTACCTACTAGTTAAGTGCTATATCGGACACTGAATGCAGTGAAAAATGGGCAAAGGTTAGCCAGACTGGTGAAGTGCTATATCGGACACTGAATGCAGTGAAAAATGGGCAAAAGTTAGCCAAAGCGTTCCGTGTAAGCAATGCACTACACTGCACTTGGGTGCAGTGAAAAATGGGCAAGATTTCCAACACTGATGAATGGGTGTTGGTAAAGAAGTTAGAACAAGAGGCACTAGGAATATAGGAGTTTTAACAAAGAAACCAATGGAAATAGCATAAACAATGACCAGGAGTATACAAATAGTATATCTTCAGGAGACTAAGTTAGTAGGTGAGAAATCTAGAGAATTCAAACATATAGGGTATAAATTATATTATAGAGGAAGAGATTAAAAAATGAAAAATAAAATAAAATAAATTTTTAAAAATAAATAAATAAATATGAGTTCGGGATAATCATAGATAAAATTCTTAAAAAAGCAGTTGAGATTAAGAGGATATTGAATAGAATTATGCTAATAAAACTTGTCTTAGGAGAAGAGAAAATTAACATAATTAGGGCGTACGCTGCTCAAATAGGATTGGAAATCCATTATACAAAAATTTTGGGAGGACATGGATGAATTGATTCAAGGGTGATTGTTTGAAGCAACATCTGATCACAAAGAGCAAGTTTAAAAGACTTGTCAAATTAGTACTTTAGGAGAAAGGGGAAATGTGTGGATCCACACGTGCAACAGGTGTTTCCCCTGAGAAAAGTGTCTTTTGTCAAATAAAAGAACCTCCAAATCACTTTTTGGAACCAGATACCAAAAACTCACTTCCAGAATAAGTTAGCAAGGCCCACACCTCATAATGAGGCCAACGTAGAAAGTAATGCCTACTTAAACTTCAAAAAAAAAAAAAAACTGTGGCATGGCCTGATTGCTGCTCTGATTGCCTCAAGATATCTAAAGACTAACATCAGGAACACAAAAATTCACGTCAAGGTTACTTACTTTCCCGTGAAAAGGATCCAGATCCTCTATCACCAATAACTCCCGGGTGTCTTGGTCCTGTTACAACTCTGTTCAACTGTATAACAGAACAACAGCATAAGCCACAAAATATGAAGGGAAAATTTATGGAGATAGCATATCAATAAAATAACTATGACAACCACAATAGCACAATCAAGCAACCTTCACTCTTTGGCACATTGTCAAAGTTTTCAAACATTCTACAAGAGTTGCATAAAAATAAACTTCTAGTAATAAGCATGTCCATTTCACAGTTAATATCCAAGTATATTCTGCCATGATTCTAACCAATATAACAATCAAAAAGCCACATAATCATGTCAAAGGAATTACAAATAATAATTGGCTCCATTCAAGCTATCAAATAGTCAAAGCAAGAATGACCAGCTAGTGAATTTAATAACCACTATCACATATACAAGTCTTCAGGCTGAATGGCTGTATATAATCTTCACAATGACATTAATTGACCAGTCACTAAAAAATTCCCAATCATATAAATGGAAACTTAGCTGGAGAAAGAGATGATTAGTTAACTGCAATACAAAACAGGCCAATGAGCTCTAGCTCAAGTAACACCTCCTCCCCTTGCAAGTGCTAGGCGGAGGGTGAGGTAGTGGGTTCAAAACCCATTGGGTGCATATGTAACTTATCTATTTATAAAATAAATAAATAAATAGAATAAAAAATAAATATTCAAGCCAGGAAATTATTCTAATGCGATATCAACTGTCATTAAAAAACTATGTTACCCTATATACCTACACAGAGCTTAGCATCAGAAATTAAGAGAGAAGCCTTACACTTAACAACATAAGAGTGTGATATCTTCAAATCATTGAAATAACAATATATAAAAATAATATAAATTGAAGAGTATGACATGAGAAAGAAATTGACAACTCATCAAAGGCTACACAAAACATTTATTCATCATTGCCTGCACAACCATCGAATTCAAGGAAGCTAACCTTGGCAAAAGTAGTTGCCAGATCATCCACATCTGATAAAGATCCCAAACCTACACCCTGAGATGGAAAATAAGTGAACTGAAGTCATTATACTACTTCAGGCCCAGCAAATTGAAGTGTTGACAATAAAAATTTTCTATTACAAAACTTGCAGTTTTAAAAGAAAAAGAAGAAAGTGGAAGGCAACAGCAATAAAGCAAACGAAAAAAATCATTTTAAAAAAAGTGATGTATTTGACAACCAATGGCATGAGTTCTACAAGGCAAGCTTACTATTATAAAGCTATTCTGCACATGGAAAGGGAAAATCATACAAATTTGAATTGAAATCACATGATAAAAGAACAAGAAATGGGGAATGTTTATAAAAACGGGGACTGCACAAAAGGAATATCCATATTATTCTTCTCAAATGTTTGCAGTTCCATATAAGTAATTGAAGTCTGTGTCACATTTGAAAAAGCAACAGCTCAGATTTCTAAAAACCTGGTTTGCACAAAAGAACTGTCATAGTACTAACCAAAGAGTCATATTTTAAGAGTTCAGATGATATATTTACATATCTCAAGGTAAGTGACGCATATCAAGCAACTTGGTGAGGAAATGTATTATAGACCCAAACTGAAGATATATTTGTTAAAATTTTCTGAATCGCACTGTTCTTTTGTGATGATGCCAGAAACAAAGTTAAAAACCTTTCACCACGCCCAGTTCTTGAAATTATAAATTTTATAAAAACAAAAAACGAAAAAAATCAACCTTTCTATATAATAATTGAGATTTTCAAATAGTCAATAATTTCAGCATTTTCAAACCAGAAACGCAAAAAACTAGGAAGGGATTATTACATCCATCATTATGCTACATTTTGAAGGTTCTAAATAAATCTGTACTTGTTTGGCAGTGAACTGATAAGCAAACTGCAAAACTACTATGACCTATACTGTTTTCTTTATTTTCTTGGACACGGGAGAGAGAGAGAGAGAGAGAGAGAGAGAGAACCAAAGTGGATAAACTCAGGCTTTGTTTATGTAATTTGAAAGAGGTATTTCAGTGACAACAAGGTGAGCAAGAAGGAACTCAATAAAATCCCTTCTAAAAGAGAATAAATTTATCTTGCTGAGATCTGCATGTAACTAAAAAAATCTTTGATGATTCTATCACTCAGAAAAGAACATTACCATGGTAAGATTTTTAAAAGGAAGTTTTGGCTCTTTCCGCTCAGAGAACTAGATGATACAACAGTTCTGACAAAGTGACTTTCACATTAGACACATCACTACAGCTTTAAACAACTTATCAAAAAAAAAACATATGCTAAGTTGTTTAATGCTGTAGTGATGTGTAATGGTGCAAAGAAACATAAAATGTTTGGGTTGAAATTTTGGGATGCAGGACGAAGTCCAAGTTTTAAGTAGCTATAAAGAGCCATGGTTAGCATTGGCAGCCGTTTTAAGTTTGCCAGCTGCTTGGGGTTGAAACATTGTTGAGGGGATTGGGGCAAGTAAAATAGAATTTTAAGATTTGAAAATTAGATTGAAGGAATCGGAAGAATGAAAATTAGATAAACAGTTAAGAGAAATAAAGCTATTACAGAAGAAGAAGACTAAGAACTTAAATTTCTAGGCATCACAGCCAGAGTCAGAATTAAAACTGATCACTGTTTGCTTGGGAAGCATCCATATTTATAGAAAATAAGATAGCATGAGTTGAAAAAATTCTATACCAATCCATACCAGCCAGACATTTTCTTATTAGAGGGGAGTGATAGGATGCTATGGAAACTGAAAAAGAGTGGCATCTTTTCTGTCCGCTTTTTGCATGAGGCTATCGGAGGTGCACCAACTAATTCTTTCCCTAGGAAGAGTGTTTGGTGTACTAAGGCTCCTAAAAGGGTATCCTTCTTTGTTTGGACAATAACCTGGGGGAAGATCCTTGTGATAATGTTATATATATTTGGAATATTCTTTGTAGTATTTGTACTATTTGAGCTGGCTCTCATTGGATATACCAGCAACTCATGTATGCGGAGGAAGAAAACTTTTCATACCAAAAAGTAATTAGAAAAGCCTGCAGAGGAATGAAGCCTTGAGCTTGATTACACCTTTTTCCTCAGATAGTTTTCTTTTCTTTTCTTTTTTCAAGGGTTGTGTTGACGTGGGCCCTTGTGGCTATGAATTGCCAAGCCCAAACTCAGTCAACTGAACCAAATATAACTTGTACTAGGAGACCCAGTATTGCCAACCTATGAAATATATAAACATATATATATATATATATATTAGGTTTGTGTTGTATGGCATATAGAATTTAGAGAGAATTCCTAATAACCTAGCAGTGCATCCGCATAAGAAAATAGAGAACTAGAGAGGCAGTCAGCTTCTAGTCTTATTGTTTCTTTTGTGAGAGAGTGCAAGGGTGTAATTGGGATTTGGTTTCTTGAGAGTGTTCTTGTGCACTATTGTATCTCCCTATTTTTTATAGTGAAATTTCTCCGTCATTGCTATGGAGGTAAGCAATTTGCTGAACCACGTAAATTCTTGTGTTCTTTGTGCGTGCTTGTTATTTAATTTCCGTTTATTTACTGTTATTGACTTGAGTCCTAGGGTGCTATTTGCACAACAAGTGATATTAGAGTAAGGTTAGGATTCAATCCTTTGAATACAATAAAGATGTCAAGCACAAAGTATGATGTAGAGAAGTTTTATGGTAAGGGAAAAGCAGCTAGCGCTATTTGTCTCAACCTAAGTAATGAGGTCATTCACAACATCCTAGAAGCAAAGACCACAAAGGAAGTTTGGGAAAAACTAGAAGGTCTTTATATAAGAAAGAATTTGACAACGAAGTTCTATGTGAAGAAGCAACTGTATAGTTTGCCTATGAAGGAGGGTTCAGATATGTTGGAGCATCTCAACACGTTTAACATGTTGAACACCCAATTGTCAAGTTTTTGGGTGAATTATGAGGAAAAAGATAAAGCATTACTCTTATTAGCGTCGCTTCCTATGCAATTTGATCATCTAGTGACTACATTGATGTACGAGAAAGAAGCTGTAGTACTCGAAGAGATAACTAGTGCTCTCTTGTCACACGTAAAGATGAAGTAAGATGGTGATGGCACTTAAGCTGATGGACTTATTGTAAAGTCAAAGTCAAGCAATCGAGGTAGAAGCGAGTCAAGATTCAATCGGAACGGATCTCAGTCTAGATCACGTACAAAGAAAGGTGTGGAGTGCTTTTATTGTCACAAGAAAGGGCACTACAAGAATCAGTGTAAAGAGTTCAAAGAGCATTTAGAGGAGAAAATGAATGGAAAGAAGCCCCTAGAATCAGCTAGTGTTACCAAAGAAACATCAGATGATAGTGAGGTTGGTGCAGATTTACTTTCAGTTTCATCAGGTAACAATGTTTTATCGGAATCTTGGGTTTCAAATTCAGCATGCTCATATCATATGACTCCAAAGAAAGATTGGTTTGACACGTATAAGCCTTATAATGGTAATATGGTCCAAATGGGTAATGATGCTACATGCCCGGTTATTGAGATTGGTACCGTGAAGATCAAGATGTTTGATGGAGTTGTAAGCGTTCTTAGTAATGTCAAACATGTTCTAAATCTTAAGAAGAATTTAATTTCTTTAAGAGTATTGGATGATTTAGGGCATTCATACTCATCAAATGGTGGAATCATGAAGATTACCAAAGGCATTTTGATAGTGATGAAGGGACAGAAAGTAAGCACGCTTTACAGATTGATAGCGAACACAATTATAAGAAGAGTTGCAGTCACCACTTCGGTAGAGTCCAGCACTAATGACACAAAATTATGGCATATGCAACTTGGCCATATTGGTGAACATGGTATGTTAGAGCTGAACAAAAAAAATTTATTGAAGGGGATGAAGACATGCAAGCTAGACTTCTGCGAGTATTGTGTGTATGGGAAGCAGCATAGAGTCAATTTCAAGACAGGCTCTCATACAAGTAAATTGTTCTTGACTACATTCATTCAGAAGTTTGGGGTCCAGTATCAGTTTCTTCTCATAGCGGTGCTCAGTCTTTCGTCAGTTTCATTGATGACTACTCTAGAAAGGTATGGATTTATTTTATGAAGCATAAGTTTAATGTGTTTGGCATATTTAAAAAGTGGAAAGCATGAGTTGAAAATCAGACTGGCAGGAAAATAAAATACCTTAGAACAGATAATGGACTAGAGTATAGAGATAAAGAATTCATAAGATTTTGTGAATTAGAAGATATTACTTGTCACTTCACAATTAAAGGAACTCCACAGCAAAAATGGGGTTGCAGAAAGAATGAACAAAACCTTAGTAGAAAGGGCCAAATGCATGAGATTGAATGCAAGGTTACCAAGGTATTCTAGGCAAAGACAGCTAACACAGCAAGCTTCATTATCAATAGATCTCCATAATTAGCCATTGATTTCAAGATTCTAGAAGAGGTTTGGTTAGGTAGACTAGTTGATTATTCAAGTCTAAAAATCTTTGGTTGTCCAGCTTGCATGCATGTGCAGAGTGGAGAGCGTTCTTAATTGGATTCAAAGTCAAGAAAACGCATATTTCTTGGTTTTGAAAAATGTGTTAAAAGGCTACAGGCTTTGGGATCCAATCTCAAAGAAAACGGTGATTAGAAAAGATGTCATATTTGATGAAGCCTTTATGTTAAATCAGAATGAGGCAGAGACATATGATGATAGTTCACAAGAGAAATTTACTATTGAAGTAGAGTTCGACAAGAATAGTTCACCCAATGATAAGGGTGATGATAATGATATTGATCCACAGCAACAACAAGAAGAGCCTTATTCAATCACTAAAGGTAGAGAGAAGCAAGTTCACAAAGTACCACAAAGATATGGCTTTGAAGACATAGTTAGCTTTGCTCTCATAACCAATAGTAGAGATTCATCATCTTACAAGGATGTAGAAGAGATGAGGTCACTACAAAAGAATAATACTTGGGAATCAATGAAATTGCCCAAGAGAAAGAAGGCTAATGGTTGCAAGAGGGTATATTGAAAGAAAGAAGCGTTATTAGAAAATGAAGGTGAAAAATTCAAAGCACAATTAGTGGCTAAGAATTATTCACACACAGAGGAAGAGAATGCCTCAGATATGTTGACAAAGCCAGTTCCAACAAGTTCAAGAGCTGCTTGGACTAAATTGGTGTATGCAACCATTATTTATAGCCCTTAAGGGCTAAGGTGGAGGCGATGGAGGAATTTACTATTGTAGCTTGATCAATTCAAGTCAATGGGGAGATTTGTTGACGTGGGCCCGTGTGGCTATGAATTGCCAAGCCCAAATTCAGTCAATTAAACCAAATACAACTTGTATTAGGAGACCTAGTATTGCCAACCTATGAATTATATATGTGTATATATATATATATATTAGGTTTGTGTTGTATGGCATATAGAATTTAGAGAGAATTCCTAATAACCTAGCAGTGCAGATACACAAGAAAATAGAGAATTAGAGAGGCAATCAGCTTCTAGTCTTATTGTTTCTTTTTTGAGCGTGTGCTATGGTGTAATTGGGATTTGGGTTTCTTGAAAGTGTTCTTGTTCACTATTGTATCTCCCTATTTTTTATAGTGAAATTTCTCTGTAGTTGCCGTGAAGGTAGGCAGTTTGCTAAACCACGTAAATTCTTGTGTTCTTTGTGTGTGCTTGTTATTCAATTTTCGCTTATTTACTGTTATTGATTTGAGTCCTCATGTGCTATTTGCACAACAAGTTGCTTTTCCATGAGCTTCTTGATGATAGTAAAACTGGAAATTTGCCCTTTCATCCACATTCCTATTGATAAATACAAAAATACAAAGTTCAGACCTGGTTACTTGACACATAGAAAGCCCTTTGCAATTTTTTAAGTCACTTTTTTTCCTGATTTGGAGTAAAAATATTACTTGACATGTATCATCCCCACCTTCCCAACTTTATTCCCTACCTATTCCCTCATAGTGGATATTTCAACAAGTTTCCACTCCTCAAAGAGAAAACAACAACCTTAGCATTACCCCTTCCCAGCAGCACTCTCTTTAGATGACCATAGTATACTACTGTCAGATATGCTTTTAAATAATTACAGGGCAAGCTTCTTTGCTACGCATAATAAATTGTCCTCTAGGAATTTTTTTGTGGTACTTTACAACACTGTTGCATACAATTATTTTAATATCTTTTATACTAGTCAAGCTACAAACATTTTTCTCTGCTTGTATTAATACATGGTAGAATGAAAGCACAATCACTAGCTCCGAAAGTGCATGGCAATGCTTTCTAAGATTCATATAAATTTTTTTCATTAGTAATAGAAATTTATTAATATAAAAGGTTACTTCATGCTCATGATGATGAGCACTCCATAACCTGAAATAATCATAAAAGGATTATGTAAAAAAGTTAAGTGATTTTGTGAATTCTAGAATGGTGTTACTATTTGTAAGACCCCATACACAGGACCAATCAAATAAAGTTTGAATTAGCAATGATTCCAACTGATTCTTTGATCTGTCTTTATCCTCAAAGGTACAGTTATTTCACTCCTTCCAACAGACAAAGTTCCAAATATCCGAATCATGTCATAACTTTACATCTCTAGCCATCATGGACATAATTTATTTTAAATTATCCTGGTTCAATCTTTAACACCACAAGCCAAATATATTAAATTTATGTTCTTAGCCCAAAACCATTCCAATAATCCCACACATAACCCACAAATTTGGTTAGATTTTGTCTATTATCTTACACCATATTTCCATTGATGAAATTCTATATTATGCTAATTATGTCAAGCACTTTTTCTTGGATGGAACAAGGCATAAAAAAGGCCTTTTTTTTCAAATTATCAAGTAAAAAAGCATATTTATCAGTATGTCAAAATTTAGGTCAATAAAACAATTTGTTGAGAACTTTTGAAAAAGGAAATTTCAACTTTGGGTGATCAAACTGATGATCCATAAATGGTTTTTAACCCACTTGATTGACTCTATGAAAATCTTTTCATTTGAAAATTTTTGCTTAAATCTGACACTAACTTTAGTTAAATCCTTTATACAGTTTGTGAGCTTGCA
This sequence comes from Quercus suber, assembly GCF_002906115.3. Lineage (NCBI taxonomy): Eukaryota > Viridiplantae > Streptophyta > Magnoliopsida > Fagales > Fagaceae > Quercus > Quercus suber. The sequence goes on along the minus strand of NW_027069601.1, from coordinate 217,281 downwards.
AATTTAAAAGGTTTAGCAACCCTACCATTCAAATAAATAAGTAAATAAAATCTAGATCTTCAAACTCTCTCAATCTCCCTCTCAACAGTAAAAATTATTAACCTAGGAACTACGTAAAGATAAATATGACTAAAACCTTTAATTGATAACTCACCCTAAGAGTATGACTTTTTTCTTTTCTTTTTTTAATAACGTAAGGAATCTTTCTAAAAAAGATCCCTTTAGACTAACTTCTAGCTAGTAAAATCTAGGATAACTTTCTTAGTAAGAAAGTTCATTGTAAAGAGGGGAACTACACAGAGTGCATACAAAAGCTTCAGATGAGGAAAGGACCCATAAAAAAAGAGCTAGGGACAACTGAAAACAAGATAATGGATTGCTTCTCCAATTGGACAAGATAACTCTCTCTCTTTCTCTCTCTCTCTCTCTCTCTCTCTCTCTCTGTTAACTTGTTGGTTCACTCAAACTCTATTATTTTCTTTATTTCAATTCATTTCACTTCCAAGATCATTTTAATTGTCTATGTGTCCATTTGAGAACAACTTATTTAGCTGAAATTGAAAACTTTTTGCTGAAAGTGTTTAAAAAAAGCTAAAAAAATAAGCTGAATAGTACACTAAAACCCATGAATAGAATCAAAAAGTGCAATAGGACTTATGAATAGTAGCAAAAATACACTGAAATTACAAATAAGCTGAAATTTTTAGCTTGTACCAAACAAACACTATATATGTAAAGTTGGAAAAGGTAAAGATTAAAAATTTAGAACTACCCCCACTCCATTGGATCAAAATCTCAGGTCCAATTCTTACTAATTCTAGTTTGAGCTGGACAGTCATCTCTTAATTCATTCCCCTCCTCCATAAATGTATTCTAATTCACAAGTACATAAAGTCAATGCGCATGTAGACAGGCCTCCATTGTGTACTTTAATTGAAACCAACACAATGAACAATATCATGTAAACTCCCCAATTTTTTATAATTTCAATTAAAAAAAATTTAAGCACAAAACCTAGGTCAAACAATACATAATTACAACTACATACATTATATTTAAAGGGCATGTCAATTGTTCAGATTTATTGGTTTTCTCATAACAAACCATATGTAATTGAAAAAATAAAGTTATAAATGAATGATAAATATAATTAAAACTTTGGAAAAAAATGCATGTGGGTACCATTGATTAGTCTATTAAGGATCCATAGCCGACCCTAAAATTTTGTGACAAAGGTATAGTTGTTGTTTTTGTCATTGTATTAGTAAAAGTTAAAATTATAGTTTTTTTTTTTTTTTTTCAATTACCTATTGTTTCAACAAGCAACACAATTTAATTTGAAGTCAAGTAAACATATACAAAAATATTACCTCTTCTTTGTCAAACAAATGGTACTCATCATCAGCAGGTCCAAATGCAGGACCATTATCTTCATTGTCTTCTAACCCTCCCAACTCAACTTCTTGCAAAACATTTCGACCAAAAAACTCATACTGCGAAGCATCAAAGCATGCACTATCTGCATGACAAAAAAGAAAAAAGACAAAGTTATAGATGCATGCGCAGCTACTTACTCCAGCTTCAACCTTCCAAAAATACATTCTAGTTTTAGTTACAAATCTCTCACATGGCATGTTGCACACAATTAGGAAAAAACCAAAAATTTAGTACTATTTTTTTCTTTTTTATAAAGTAAATCAAAAGTTTATTAGTTTTGATGAAGACTTGTCTATAAATAATTGGAATTGAACTCTCTTGTGTCCACTACTATACTTTTTTATACTTCCAAAAATAACCTTATTACTAAATTGAAAGTTATTTAGCAATATGATAAATTAAGGACACAAAACTAAATTGTGAAAGTTAAATTTACCCAATCCTAGAAATAGAAAAATCACATTAGTAGATTGGTGTTGTATGTGTAGGTGTAGTGGGGTGTCAACGGATCATTTGCTACTTTACTGTGATTTTGCTTATGCATTATGGGGCTATATGTTTGGTTTTTAGAGAGCAACTTGGGTGATGCAGCCTAGAGTGATTGATTTAAAATTAAATTCAATAAAATTAGGAAACACCTTTTATTAAATAACATTAGCAGCTCCTAGCCTCATTCATAAACACTCTGTTCTATTTGTTTCGAGCTTGGGGACTCATATCTAGTAACCCCATTCCGATGTTTATAGACTCCATTTTTTCTTGTACATAATTTTTGTTGTTTTGTAATTGTTTTCGCTATTTTGTGCTTTTCTTTTCTTTCTTTTTTTCTTTTTTTTGAATGAAACTGTCTTTTTTTCAATAAAATTATTATTAATTATTGAAAAAGATAATTGTAACAACTTCAAAAAAAAAAACTTATATTTTTTATTGAGAAAAAAAAAAGGAGGGCATTCTCAATCCAAGAGAAGATTCAAAAATCCAAAAAAGGCAGCTTTTTTAACAAACATGAACTCAGGACTACACAGTCTGGAGTCCTAAACTAAACCAAATCAAACCGCCCCATAATTAATATGCAGAAACCTGTTTATGTGAAGTAAAACAGAGAGATCAAGCAATAATTTGTATTCATGTTTTTCATCTTTCTCAGCATCCAAACAAACTATCCAAAACCCTAGAATTCGATTAAAATAAAAAGAAAGTAGAGAAATTAGACCTGAGGAGTTATTATTATTCCCAGCGAAGACCTTGAAGTCTTTGCCGGCGTCGGATCTGTCCATATCGACGGCACAACGAAAACACAGAAACTGAGACTGAGAATGAGGCAAAGCAAAGCTACGCCGTGTCGGCGGAGATCAGCCTAGGGTTTTCGAGAATTGGCTGTAGGCCGAGTAAATTTAGAGAAATAGAAGGGGCAGTTTTGGGAATTTGGAGAAGAAGGTCAGTCGGTTAGGTTAGGCTAGGCTTATAAAAAGAAAAGAAAGAAGAAGAAATAAAAAAGGAAAAAAAAAAAAAAAAAAATTTTTTTTTTTTTTTTTTTTTTAGGCACGTGCAACTATCCGACGTACACGGATTTCTTTCTTTCACTCGTTAATTAGATGAGATGAGAGAGAATTTTTCTTTTTTTTCGGTAAAGAGAGAATTTTATTTTTTATATATATTTATAAAATTTATTATATATTATTAAGAATAATACTAACAGATGTCTTTACGATAATGATTAACAATCTATTTTAGAAAAATATTAATATCACTTTTATGAAAAATAGAAAAAATTATCAAAATATTAATTACCTTTTTTTTTCTTTTCTTATAAAAAAATTTTTAAATGAATTGTTAATCATTACCCTAAAGACATCTGCTAACATTTTTCTATTATTAATACAGATTATGTTAACGGGAATTGCTATATTAAGAGAGTTTTAAACAACATTTTTATGAAAAATATTTAAAAAATTAGGATAAATTTTAACTATAAAATTAGTTGTAACATTAGGCAACAAACTCACTCAATAAAATAAATAGTACTACATATTTTGAAAATCTAACAGTTGAATTATATATTCTTTACGCTCTTAATACATATGTTAATTTTTGTGTCAATCGGATATCATTTACTATGTAATCTATAATCCTATATTTTATACATAATTTTAAATTATAAAAACTTGCAATTTAAAAATTTATTGATGACATAGCTATTGATTTTTAATTTTCTTGAAATTTTGTAAACATGGAGGATATAAAAAGAAGATACAATCTAATGGTAGATTTGTCAAAATTCACTTCCAATAAAAAGATATTGAGTGATTTTATAACCTAAGATTACAATCGATTTTGTAGTTAAATTTTGTCCAAAAAATTATTACTTTACTATTTCCTCATAAAATATTTTTAAAAGTAATTTCTAAACCAATATATTAGTAAATTCATTAACATTTTCCTGTTAATAAGTAACTCTTTTTTTTTTCTTTTTTCTTTTTTGGCCTGTGACTTTGAAGGTGAGATAAATGACTTGGCGCAATCTTATAGGCTTGTTCGTTGGTTCTTTTTTAATGCGTACGGTACCGGTTCCACACTTAGACAATGGATATTCTGCGCCTTTAAAAGCATCCTCTGTAGCTTGTCCGGAACATTTCCCAGTTTTCCTCTCTATTATTATTTAAATGGCTAGTAAACGGGTTGACTCGTATTAGTTCAATTCCACCCGATGCGATACGAGCCAAATCAGATTCATGTCTAAAACATGTTGCAAACTGATGGTGATTTATAACAAGTAATATTCGTACATAAGGGTTGTCCATACCCATCAACGTCCAAGACTATTTCTGGAAGCGAGAAGGGAGAAAAATGCATCACAAACATAAGAGAATGACGTTCAAGGATATTACATATTGGTCGTCCACGACAGAAGAAGGTGTGGGCGATTAACATACACTTGGTAAAATTCTAAGTGTTTTTTATTGATCACAAATAGTTAGACCACGATCATTTATCTGAAAACACGAGATGAATTTCCCAAAATTCGCTCAACTCTTCCCACACAGTCTTAGGGGCGACCTAATAAACTTTGAGACCCAAGGGGATATATTTAAATAAGGCCTTTTTGTTATTATTTAAATAATATTTAACTAGTTTTTTATATTGATGGGTTCCAAACCAAGTTTAGTTCGTCCATGACCAGATCACATCTAAAGGGTTTCACAAGAAAAGAAGCCCAATAGAAGCACTCCAAACATGAATAAGATCCCTCCATAAGATATTACTACCGTCCAAATCAGGATGGTCATCCATAATTTGGAAGGGTATAGATGACTAGGGATGATCATTCATAGCCCACAAAGGTATGGACGACTATACAACACTTAGTAAATTTCAAAGGAATTCTCTACAAACTTTACACAATCAAACCACAATCTGTCATTCCAGAATGTGGGGAGGATTCCTCGAAATTCACTCCATTTTTTCCATTAACTCCACACATCTACCATGATGATAGTGGATTTGAGCAAGTAGACTCACTTCTAACTCTCTATAAAAGGATTAAGTTTCATTCAACGAAGGTAAGTTTTTACTATTCACAAAAAACCCCCATCCTTGTGTTCTAGAGGGAAAACTGACTTAACCGTCGAAGGGACCTTGACCAGTTCATACCGGCCACTCTTGACGGTTTCTTTTTCTTTTCAGGTCATCAAGCCATCACAATAGCCCAGAGCATTTAGTCTACTGATTTTCATGCACATTAGTTGGCACCGTCTGTGGGGAAGTTTGGCTTGTTTCCAAGTATTAATCGCCTTGCTTTCCAAGACAAAAAGGTTGTATGGTTCGAATTAGGTCAATGACCACCAGTCCAAAACACTAGGAGAGCGAAAACACCTCTAGTCACCCAAATCATGCACTTGCACCACCACAAATCGTCTAGCAACAGTTGCAATCCATGGCAGCTGCGATGGCGGACTTAACGCAACAAAACCAGGAGTTAACTAGAGAAGTTAATAGACACTGTTGACAGCGACGCAGCGAGGAACACGGGCAAAATTCAGAGAATGAAGGAGTAGAGAACGGTGCTGAGGGAGGAGATCAATCTAGAGGTACCCTCACTCATAGGGTACCACACTTGGAGAGAGAGATGGATCAAATGAAAAGAGCCATGGAGGAGATGAAGGACTCTATGAGAAGGGCAAATCATGTGGACGACCTTGTCCACAGGACTGATTCTCCCTTCATTGCGTCCATCACAAGTCACCCCTTACCCTCTAAATTCAAGTTGCCTACCTTGGACTTATATGATGGAATGTAGGATCCTTGTGATCATATTTCCACATTCATGACGACCATGCATCTCCAAGGTGTTCTAGACGAAATCATGTGCAGAACCTTTCCTACCACGTTAAAAGGCCCAACCAGAGTATGGTTTAGTAAGCTACCACCAAACACTATAATTTCGTTTCAGAAGTTATGCAAGTTGTTTATCAACAACTTTGTCGGGGGCTAAAGGCACCAGCGTTCCTCATCCAACTTGCTGAACATAGAACAAGGAGAAAATGAGAGCCTGTGTACTTTCATTAGTCGCTTTAACAAGGAAGCCCTATTGGTAGATAAGATGGACAATAAGATCCTCTTGGCAGCCTTCTACAATGGGGTTACTTCAAATTTGTTCATTCACAAGTTGTATGACCAAGAGTCATAGACAATGGCTGAGTTAATACACTCAACTCAAAACTTCATGAATGCTGAGGACACTATTAATGCCAAGAAGAAAAAGGTTGAATGAGTGGAAACTTATTATGTACATCATTTGGAACAAGGCCCTCATCCAAAGAAGGCCAAAATAGAGGAGAAAATGGATCGAGATGGTAGGAAGGCAGGGTTGTCCTCTGGACAATACTCCAACTACACTCCCCTGAATACCCCCTTGACCAAATGCTAATGCAAATTAAAAACAACCCATCCTTGAAATGGCCCAAAAAGATGAAAGGAGATCCTAGCAAGCAAAACAAAAGCAAGAACTGTCATTTCCACCAAGACCACGAATATGATACAGACAAGTGTTACGACTTGAAACAGCAAATTGAAGTTCTCATTAAGTAAGGAAAGTTGAAAATTTTCTTTGGACGAGACCACAAGGATGAAAGGCAACCATTGAAAGGCAAAGCAGAAGAACCAGTGCATCAACCACTTGGAGAAATAAGGGTCATTGTAAGGGGATGTCAACTAGAAGCTCGTCCAAAGCCAAGAAGACCTACTTGCGGGTAGTCTAGAATGTTCAACTAACTGGCCGACCACTAAGGACAATCAGAGAAGATAAGCCTCCCATTACTTTCACAAGCAAAGATGCGAGATGGCTACACCATCATCATGACGATGCAATTGTACAAATTATACAACTAGAAGGGTTTTAATAGACAATAGGAGTTTGGTGGATATCCTCTACTATCCAGCCTTCCAACAAATGAGAATCAAAAAGGAGTTAGTTCGTCCAGTGAATGTGCCTTTGATTGGATTCGAAGGAATGAAAGTTCAACCAATAGGCACTATCTCTTTGCTAGTCGTGGTTGGCTCTTACCCATGGCAAATTAATAAGGAAGTAAACTTCCCTACTGTGGATTGTTTATCCTTATACAATGCCATCATAGGACACCAACTTTGAACAGTTGGAAGGCTGCAATGTCCACCTATCACTTGTCTGTCAAATTTTCAATGGAGTACGGCATTAAGAAGTACAAGGAGACCAACTAGCTGCTAAAGAGTGTTCCTTAGCAATGTTGGCAATGGACGAGCAGATGCATACAATGAACATTAAAGAAAGAAGGACAGTGGTTGAACCGATTGAAGTACTGGAAGATGTACCATTGGACGAGTCTAACCCAGAGAAGTTTACTAGGATCAAAACAGGCATGGAAGAGAAGATGAAGCAAACCATCATCCAATTCCTCAAAAAGAACACAAATGTTTTTGTTTTGAGCCATGAAGACATGCCTAGGATTAACCCAAGCATAATTACTTATCGTCTAAATGTGTCCCCATCTTACAAGCCCGTCCATCAGAAAAGGAGAGTGTTCGCCCCAAAACGAGACAATGCCATCAAAGAAGAAGTCTAGAAGTTGGTAACAGCGGAGTTTGTAATAATAGAGCCCCCACAGTTCCCGACTACCATGTGCACATACTTCAACCCGGGCTTAAGTCCCCAAGTTTTCACAAGCTTCTGGGGTAAAAGCTTGTGCACACGTTAGGGGTTGCCCATCACTTATGAACCTTTGCTTTGGTCGCTCACTTTACGATGTAGGATCAGGACTTTTGGGCTTAGATCCCCTCACCCTACCACACCTTCAAAAGGAGAGCCGACCTCGGCTCTGATACCATTTGTAACGACAGAGCCCCCACAGTTCTTGACTGTCGTGTGCACATACTTCAACCCGGGCTTAGGTTCCCAAGTTTTCATAAGCTTTTGGGGTAAAAACTCATGCACACATTAGGGGTTGCCCATCACTTATGAACCTTTGCTTTAGTCGCTCACTTTGCGATGTGGGATCAGGACTTTTGGGCTTAGATCCCCTCACCCTACCACACCTTCAAGAGGAGAGCCGACCTTGGCTCTAATACCATTTGTAACGACAGAGCCTCCCATAGTTCCTGACTATCGTGTGCACATACTTCAACCCGAGTTTAGGTCCCTGAGTTTTCACAAGCTTCTGGGGTAAAATCTTGTGCACATATTAGGGGTTACCCATCACTTATGAACCTTTGCTTTGGTCGCTCACTTTGCGATATGGGATCAGGACTTTTGGGGTTGGGGGGTACGTGTGCTTGAAAGAAAGGCTTAAGAAAGCTTCCTAGCTCTTTCCTTAAGAGAAAAATAGGGCAAAGTATATGACTTTTCTAATTTGTGTGTGTGTACCCATGGAAAATAGAGGGGGAATTGCTTCTTGGTTGTTCTAATTGCTTGAGAAAAGTCCAGGAAAGTGGCTCTTGGTGATTGAATGGCCAGCCAAGTCCTTGGCCTTTTGATTTGTCAACATGCATGATCCTTCAGCATTACTTGTGTTGAATTCTCATTGGTTGCATAGGGGTGAAATTTCCTCAATCACATTTCATGCATCATATGCCTAATTAAAACACCAATTAAGTATCATGCTAAGTATATATTTATAATACAACTAGCCATTTCAATTATTTATAATCTTTTTTTTTTTTTTTAAATCAAAGCTTCATGCACTTAAAAGTAATTAAGATAATAACATACATATAAACTCATAAAATTAAATATGCAATTAAGTTGGGGTGTTACAGAGTTCGTCCGCGAAGTCTACTACCTTGATTGGTTAACTAGTATAGTGATGGTCAAAAAAGCTAATGAAAAATGGAAGATGTGCGTGGACTTTACAAATTTAAATAAAGCATGCCCCAATTATAGTTATCCCCTTCCACGCATTGACCAGCTAGTGGACTCAACAGTTGGACATCAACTGTTGAATTTCATAGACACATTCTCAGGGTACAACCAGATTAAGACGAACAAGGCAGACTGGGAGAAAACATCCTTCATCACAAGCCAAGGTTTGTTTTGTTACAAAGTAATGTCATTTGGTCTAAAAAATGCAGGAGCCACTTATCAAAGACTAGTCAACCACATGTTTCATCCACAAATTTGGCGAAATGTTTAAGTGTACGTGGACAATATGCTGGTCAAAAGCACGAGGAAGACGTAACATCTAGACAACCTCCAAGAGACTTTTAGCACACTTAGACGATAAAGGATGAAGCTCAATCCTAGCAAATGTGCCTTTAGAGTTGCATCAAGAAAATTCCTTGGTTTTATGGTTTCACAAAGAGGAATTGAAGCAAATCCTAATAAAATCCAAGCGATTTTGAACATGGAGCCCCCAAAAAATATCAAAGACGTCTAAAGTCTGATTGGATGAGTAGTAGCACTTAATAGGTTCATCTCAAAGGCTACTAACAAGTGTTTACCATTTTTCAGAGTGTTAAGAAAAGTGTTTGAATGGATGAACAAATGCCAACAAGCATTTAAAGACCATAAGGCTTATTCTACTTCAACTTCGTTGTTGGGCCCATCCAAAATAGGTGAAAAGTTATATCTCTTCCTAGCAGTGTCCCCTCACGCAGTGAGTTCAACCTTAATCAGGGAAGAAGAAAAGGTATAGAAGCCCATCTATTACACCAACAAAGCTTTAAGAGGAGCTGAAGGACAGTACCCACTAATGAAAAAGTTAGCCTTCTCATTGGTAGTAGTAACAAGAAAGCTTAGGCCTTATTTCTAGACTCATGTTATCAACATCCTGACAGATGACCCACTGAAGAAGGCTATGTATAAGCTAGAAGTCATTGGACAATTGATCCAATAGGCAGTGGAACTTAGTGAATTTGGCGTGAGATATTGACCAAGGGAAACAATAAAAGCCCAAGCCCTTGCATACTTCATTATCGAATTTACTCCTACCCATGATCAACAGAATGGAGATTAAGGGGTAAAGTAGTGGGTCGTCCATGAGGATGGTTCATCCACACAACATGCAGGAGGAGTTGGAATAGTATTGCAATCACTAGAGGGGGATCATCTAGAGTATGTCATCCGCCTATAGTTCTAGATGACTAATAATGAAGCTGAATACGAAGCCCTACTTTAGGGCTTGGAGTTAGCTAAATCATTTGGAGCAGATTCAATTCTCATCTAGGGAGACTCACAGTTGGTGATAAACCAAGTGAACAGAATGTGTGAAGCCAAGGAAGAATGAATGAAGAAGTACTTAGGCAAAGTTAAACAGTGCATCAAAGGCTTCACAACAACACAGTTTCAACAGATACTAAGGGAGGAAAATGTAGAAGCTAACGTCCTAGCCAAGGCAGCATCTGCAAACGAGATGGTAGGCAATCAAATTAAAGTCCAATATGTTCCAAGTATAGACATTCTAGAAGTGAATCAGGTAGATGAAGTAGCCAACTAAACCACCCTCATTATGTCTTATCTCACAGACAGACTCCTCCCCGAGGATAAAGAAGAAGCAAGGAAGCTAAGAGTGAGAGAAGCGAAGTTTGTCCTCATGAACGAAGCACTATATAAAAGGGGTTTCTCTCAACCCTACTTGAGGTGTTTGACTCTAGACGAGTCCACTACGTCTTGAGGGACGCCCACGAAGAAGCCTGTGAAAATCACTCAGGGACCAGATCCCTCATCCATAAGAAAGTCCACGCAAGATACTACTAGCCGACCATGTAGGTAGATGCCAAAACTTATATCAAAGCGTGTGACAAGTGTCAACACTACAATGATATACTTAGACGACCATCAGAATACCTCACTCCAATGGTGGCTCCTTGGCCTTTTGCCTAGTGGGGACTTGACATCCTTGGTCCCTTTCCTATAGGGACAAGGCAAATGAAATTCTTGGTGATAGGGATTGATTATTTTACTAAATGGGTGAAAGTAAAGCCATTAGCAAAGATCACCGAGCAGAACGTCAGAAGCTTTGTCTAGAAGAACATAATTTATCGTTTTGGAATTCCTAGGGTGCTCATCTCAAACAATGGACGCCGATTTGACAACACACCCTTTAGAGAGTTCTACGAGTAGCTAGAAATTAGGAATCACTACTCCTCACCCTCCCACCCACAAGCTAATGGACAAGCAAAAGTTACAAACCGATCTTGGCTGAAGATTATTAAGACTCGGCTTGAGGGGGCAAGAGGGATATAGCCAGATGAATTACCTAGCGTCCTTTAGGCCTATAGGATAATAGTGAAGACTCCTACTGGAGAAACTCCTTTTAAGCTGGCATATAGAAGTGATGTGGTGATACCTGTAAAGGTTGGTTTGACTAGCTACAGGGTGGCCTACTATAAGGATGAGGAGAATGAAAAGCAACTCCGTCTAAGCCTCGATCTCATTGACGAAGTAAGGATGGACATAGAACGAAGGGTGGCACGCTACAAGAACCTGATGACTAAGCACCATGATGCATTAGTCAAACCAATACAATTCAACATTAGGGACCTCGTCTTAAAAAGGGTGTCTCTGGCTACAAAGGACCCCACTCATGAAAAGTTTGGACCTAATTGGGAAGGATTATATAGATTTATCAACTATAAGGGACGAGGGTTGTACTATCTGGATGCCTTGGACGAACGAAGGTTAGAGCATCCGTGGAATGTGGAGCACTTAGGATCCGTTTGGTTGAGGGAGTAGAAAAGTGGGAGGATAGAAAATTAGTAAGAGGATGAAAAAGTGGGATAATAGAAAAGATTTGGTTTTCCTTCATGTGTGTTTGGTTGGAGGGGTGAAAAAGTGGGAGGGTGGAAAACTCTTTTATTTGGTTAGAGAGAAAAATGAGAGGATAGAAAATGTAGTTTATATAAATTGACTATTATACCCTTGTTACATAATTGGTAAAAAATGGATTTATTTGTACTCATTAAATAATATAAAATTGACCAACAATTATATTTTTCAATAAGAAGTGTTACATCCACAACATTTTTCGTAGTACTTTCACAACAAGATTTATGTGGAAAATTGTTACTAGTTCTAAGTTGAACCCACTACTGAAATTATTTTTTTACCCACCAATATTAACTAATAACAATCTATTACTTAAAATTTATTGTGAAAATATTGTAGTAACATTTCTCAAATAGGATCTTTTATTCTTTATATTATTTCTCCTTTTCCCCTTTTAATTTCATCCATTCGTTTTTTTTCTTTTTTCTTTTTCTATGCTATCTCCTCCACACACGTTTATCTCTATCCCCACCCCCTTCTTTTTCTTCTTCTCCCTCATTCAAGTCTCAGCACATCCTCTCTGTCTCTTTTCTTCTCTAGCTCACTCTCTCTCTGTGTTTTTTTTTTTTTTTTTTTTTTTTTTTCTTCTTCTCCCTCATTCAAGTCTCAAGAACAGCACATCCTTTCTCTCTCTCTTTTTTCTCCAGCTCGCTTTCTCTGGGTTTTTTTTTTTTTTTTTAACTTTATTCCAAAACAGTTGCCTAGCCAAAGCCATCGCTCATCTTCGTCCCCAACGCAGTCCAGATGGGTCAGATGGCTTCTATCTTCTCTCTTTTGTCTTTTTTTTTTCTTTTATTGTTATGATTTGATTAATTTTAAAATTGTGTTTTTAAGTTGTATTGTGATAATCTGATTATGCTTGAGTTTAGAGATGTTTGAGTGAAAGATTGTTGTGATTACAACTGTTGTGTTTGTGTTTGCAATCGTTGTGTTTGAGGGCATTTCTGTAAAAGTGCTGGGAGAGCACTTTTCTCTCCACAGTTTTCCTCCCGATTTGGGAGGAAAAAAATTGGTGGGCCCGAGAGGAAAATTTTCTCCCGGGTTTTCCATCCTCTCTGTTTTCCTTTGCTTCCCAAATAGTGGAAAACACTGTTTTTCACCCCATTTTCCACCCATTGTTTTCCATCCTCCCTATAATCCTTCCAACCAAACATAGTGTTAAGGAAGTACTACCAGTGAAAGCTCATCAGGAAGGTCAACATCAACGAGATTAAAGATTACTGGTGACCACCAGCACTCTATTTATGTTATCTTTCAATATTTATGTTTTCTAGTAGCATTTTATATTTTTTAGCATTTGAATTCCCTAAAAAGCACTAGCTACCAGCATGTGCTATGTTTATGGACAATGTCATAAGCATAGTCCTTTTGTATATAAAGCAATTTGAATTCCCTAAAAAAGAACTAGGTACTAACATGAATGATGTCTATGGACTATGTTATGTACAAAGTTCTCTATTGTCTATGGACGATGTTTTGTACAAAGTTCTCCATTGTATATAAAGCAGTTTGAGTTTTCTAACTTAAGTGTTGATGATTCTCTATGAAATTAAAGTCCATAAAAAGTTAAAGACATCTAAAATCTCTAGACGCAGAGATGTATCGTCCTGAGCCATCCTTAGATGAGGAAAAGGCAAATTGTCATATATAAAACCTTAGGGTAAAAACATAAGTGCAAAGGGAAGGAAAAGACACCTCCCAGTACACTCGTCCAATAATGAAAGGCAAGAAAAGGCGTGCATGCAATAAATAGGCATCTTCTGAGGACAACAAATGTCCAAGCAATTAAGTAGTCCAAACTATGGACGAGAAAATACTCAGCCAATTAAGAATTTCAGAAATAAGTCCAAGTTAAGGACGGGGAAATACTTAGCCACTCCAAAGTAAAATCCTAACTTTGGACGAGGATATACTTGGATATTAAAATTGGCAACAAAAATAAAAAAAAGCGTTCAAACATGGACGGAAATATATTTATAAATAAACTAAGGGTAGACGACCATCGTCCAAAAACCATTTAAAGTAATAAGCCTAGAAAAGGCAATTGTATGAGACCTCGTCCTTAAACATGAACGAGGTAATGTATGTACTTAAAGAAATTTAAATATTCCAAAACAATGGACCACCCCCCCCCCCCCCTCGGGGAAAAAAGAAAAGGAGAAAAGAAACAAGTAAATATAAATTTTTACTTTGGGAATAAACCACTAGGGGCAGTGCCCCCAAACTTTAAATCATCCTTCAAAGGATAAGGAGGTAAAAGCATTGTCCTCGATATTCACATCCTCTGAACTTGTCTGGAGCAAAGAACTTTCAGCTGCAATGGAAAGCTTGATGGAGTCAAAATCCACCCCATGGAAGGATTCAATAGCATCCATGCTAAAGTCCTCAAACCCAACTACATAATTCTTGACCAAAAGATCAGTAAACATGCTGGACACCCGAAATTCTCTGATAACTTCTTCCTTAGCCTTCCTCAGAGAAGAACAGAGCTCGTCACTACTATTCTGTAAGTGATCTAGATGAGTGTCCTTCTCGATGGCGTCTGCCTTCAACTCCTTAACGAGATTCTTCAGCTCCTTTACCTCGTCCTCCAACTTAACCCTCTCCCTAACTTTACGGCTAGATTCCTTCTCCATGTCCTGAATCTTCATCTCTAGCCTAATCCTCTCATTGTCCAGCTCTTAGGCTTTTCTAGGCACCGCCATAAACTTAGACATAGCCTATATTAAGAGATATGGATGTGAGATAAAAGAGTACGGTTCAATTTATGAATAGTTAAGGATGAAACAAAGTACCTTGAAGAAGTCATGAACTGTAGATCATTCAAACTCCTTCACAGATATGTCATAGCATATGGCAATGTCTTTATTAGTCATTGCTTGCTTAAACCTATCCCAAGCAATGCCTTCACTTCTTAGAAGGGTTATAGGGCCACTATCAAGAGGTCCAGTAAAAGGAGAATTGGACAGGTTTGCATCATGAGGAGTTTTTGTCACTAGCAGCTGTTTAGCAACTGCAAGAAGGACAGAAGGGCTAGTCTCGATGACCACAAGTTTGGACGAGCCATGTCTTGGCTTTTTATTGCCTTGACGGCTAGGAAGACTCCCACTATCCAAAGTTTTAGACAGTTAAAGCAGCTGGATGAGACTAGGTGTGGACATCTTCCCTAGCCTGGATGGATTCTTCGTTTGCTAAACCTTTCCCCTTGTTTTCCTTCATGGTTGCCATTCCAATAAAAAAAAAAAAAAAAAAAAAGACTTGTTAGAGTCTAGACAGACTAACTAGCCAAAGTACAGTGAAACAAATAACTTATGTCTTCAGGTGGTAAGCTCGTGGGCAAATGCTTCTTCTGTATGCTCAGGTCCAAGTCCCCAACTCGCTAGACGATGGAGTGTCACCAAAAAGTGAAAAGTCCTGTCTGCGAAAGAGCGTGCTCGCTGGACGCTATCTAAGAAGAATTTGGTCAAGAGACCGTCTTACAGCTAAAAAAATAAAATAACATGGAGTTAGGCAAATATAACAAAAGGAGTAAAACAAGCAATGAAAAATAACATACTCTCTTGACATAGACGACCCATCTCACTAGTGTAAGGAGGGAATGGGTCTCTGCCTACCTCAACAGGGTTCCTTGCCCTGAGACGAAGAAAAACTCTGTCTTCCATCTCTTATCAAACAAAGGAAGAGATATAATCAACCTACAGCTAGAACCTTTGGCTGAAAATTGATAGAAACCTAAGGATTGGCTTATTTTAGAGGGTTTATAACTGTATAGGAACTCGTCCACAATGAAAGGACGGTTCCCATCAAAGGCCTCTCTCCATAGCACCTGCATGGATACAATAAGTCTCCATGCATTGGGGTTAAGTTGGTTTAAACCTATACCCAGCCTATGGAGGATCTTCCTAGCAAAGGTGTTGAGAGGTAACCTAAGACCCCCTAATAGGTAGGCCTTATATACACCAACCCCTAAGTTAGGAGTACAACACCACTTACCAGCAATTGTTAGATGAGGGTTAAGATCGTTAGGAATCAGATACTTAACCCTAAGAGAATTAAGTTTTTTCTCATTTGTTTTTGAAGGAATACCTACAGCACAATAATACAAAATGTTCTCCTTCTCACTTAGGGAGGGGATGGACACTAGGACACTAATGGACGAACCAGTAAACGACCCTGACACCGTCCTCTGCCTTAACTCTTCCTGGAGAACATCTAAAGGAATCCTAAGAACCCCAGACAAGTACTGCTCGTCTGAAGAACCACTCTCGCTGCTACCACTTTCACTACTGCTACCACTACTGTTACTCTCGTCATTATACTTATCTATCTCTCTCTCATCCCTATCACTAGACAAGGATACTATAATTTCAGCCATTTGTAAAGAATGCTAAAGAAGAAAACCTACAAACGAAATGAGCATACCTGATTCTAGACGGAGATGACTAAGGACGGAAGGAAAATATGAGAAATGTGAGAGGGTAGGAGAGGTATTCCCCTATTTATAGTCAGCAAGGTGGGACACTGAAGAGACATGAACCGACCAAAGTGCACCACGTGGCAATATTTTGAAAAAGGGAACGACACGACCTATGGAACTCTAGAATCGGGCCACGTGTCAACATCTAGAGCACATGATCCTAAACCACCTTGGCATTACACCTAGACAATCTTTCAACCAATGAATAATCGCAGCCAATAGTTTTATGGACGACACAAGGACAAGGGGGCAACTAATTGGGTCCCAAACCAAGTTTAGTTTGTCCATGATTGTTGTTGTAGGGTTAGGATTTGTGGCCCAAGCCCAAAACAATGAATTTGTAGAGTATGAGTGAAAGAGCTAGATTAAATATGGAGTCAACAACAACGAATCACAACCCTCAAGCACAAACCAACATGAATTTACACGTAAAGAATGGATATCCGAATAACTATATTATTGATTATCTGGTGAATACAAATCTTAGGGTTACAGCAAAGTTCTTTCTCCTTCCCCCTTCTCCATTAGGAGCTTTTTTTCTTTATATAACCTCCCTTCTCTTCATCTCCATCATCCACTTGTATCTCATCCGTGAGTCTACTTGAGTATATGTCATGTCAAACATCTCCTTTAGCTCTGTATGAGTGGCGGTAGGTAAGGATACACTGGTCAGGGGTCTTCTCCACATAAATGCGGCCAAAAAAGTTGCTTCAGAGCATTAAATACGGTGGTAGCAACTTTCCCTTTAGATATTTCTTCATCCTTATCGTCTCCCAGTGTACTTAGAGCTTATCTTGATCAGGAGGAGTCCTCGGAAGATCATCTTGACCTTTTATACGTTCAATTGATCCCTATTATTCGCGTCAAAGGAATGTAACCTCTTCGGACAGAAGGCGACCTCTTCAGATTGTAATCACTTTTCCCTCTGTGGGTCCCTCTTCCAGATGGGCTTTGCCCTTACCATCTCCTTCTTCTCGGTCGCACAGTAGTCCTCATATGGGCTCTCGGCCCACTATGTTGGATTGGGCCCTTTTTCCCCCACAATAGCCCCTCAAAATTTTAATTTTTCCCTCGCATCCGAGGAGAAAGAATAAGATTTTGATTTGCCACGTAAGGAAAAAGAAATAAAAATAAAGAAATTTAAAAGAGGGGAGTCATAAATACTCCCGTTTACACACGCGCGAGCATAGAGACAAGTGCTTCATTATTGCCGCTGTTAGTTCCGTATTCCCAAAGCGCTGTATTAATTACTCCAGGCAGCGTTTTGTCCTTTGCATCCAACGGTGGGTTGTTGATCCAACGGACAGGGTTCTTCTTCGAGATTTGGACGGGATGAATTACACCCTTTCACCTGTCCCCGTATATAAACCCTCAGAGGAGGTTCTTTTTCTTTACTTTACGCATCCTCAGAATACCCAGAGAGCTCTTTCATTCAAAACCTTTCAAGCTTCTTCGGATTTCTGTGTTCTTTGCTTCCAAGATCCACCAAGAGTCCATTTCGAGTCCAGGGATTATACTCCAATCTTGTTTGTGTAAGTTTCGGCACCTCTTGATCCTTTATTTTCTTCTTGGCTAATATTTTCTACCCTCAAAACCCATTTCCTGTCCACTGCTTCAGTCGTTCTCTAAGAATGGGCAAATTCCAACATCTCGTCGATAGTCCGGTGTTGATAGAGGAATTTAAGCAAAATTATGATATACCGCGGGGGGTGAATCTGAGATATTGCCCTCCGGAGCAGATACTAACGGCCTGAAGAGAGGGAGAGATCGTAATCCCAATGATAGCCTTCATTGAAGGGGGAATGACCCTCCCAATGGGTTCCATTACCTTAAACTACCTTCGCAACCACAGGCTCTCTCCTGAGCAGTACGCGCCCAACACCTTTAGGATACTAGGAGCTATCGATGCCTTGAACCAACAGCTAGGATTAGGGCTGACCTGGTATATATGTATGAATGTCATAGCCATTAAGGGGCGGGATACTACCTTAAATCCCGATCCGATATCGTTAGATTGTTCTCCTGCCTTCCCAAATCAAATAAAGGGATGAAAGACGACTATTTAATCGTCTCGGGCACATGGCATGACGGTCTACACTGTCTGATCGAGCCAAAAGAGCCAGGTGTGACTTTCTAGACTTAGGATTTCTAACAATAGTCTTAGGATCTTCATTCTCCATAACCTATTTTTTTATGCCATCATATTTCAATCTTCTGACCAGATCTGTTTGTTTGTTTGTTTACAGATAAGGCACATACTGCTCCTCGGCTCAGCCTTATCAACGCCCCCGCCCTCAATTATCTACTACGCTCGGAGATATTCGTAAGTGAAGACGGACAGCTCCGAAGAGGAGGCCGACAGGCAATCCAGCGTCCGCCAACCACTTCTGTAACTACAGTCCCTGAGGACTCTTCCGAGGAAGAAGAGATGTCTGATTTAAAGCTTATTCTGAAGAAAATGGGTAATAAGGCTGAGTCCAAAGGGACGGGGACTTCTCGGCCAGTGGTGAACTTACCTCCACCCCTACCCCCACCTCAGGTTTCTGATTCGGCCTTGAAACCGATACCGGACCTAAAGAAAAAGAGGCCTCTCGAGCCTGAGGAGCGGGAGGTGGTGGTACCACCAAAGACCACCAAGCAACAAAAGGTGGTAAAGGACCACCGGAGTAAGAGGGCATCTTCCGTGGAGAGCAGGGAGGAGCCTCCAGTGGTCGACGTGCGCCGAAGGCAACGCACATGGTCTCCCAGGCTGGAACTAGATGGTGTTCCTTTTTCTTGGGAGACCTCTGTTAGGAACTATGACGGGGGTAGAGCTGGGTTGATAGTTGAAGCTTTGGAGCAAGCACTGCTCCTCCCCCGAGATATAGAGTCATACAGGCGCTTCAGCCAGTATGATCTTTTCATGTCCCTGAAAAGGGACCTGGCCATGGTAAGCTTGCTTATTCGGCTCTTCGATTGGAATATTAATTTCCTATATTTTATGCTAACTCTATTACTTTACTTGTTCAGATTACACAGCAAGTCTTCGTGGCCGAATAGTGGAATCGAAATGCCTACTTTGAAGCCCAAGCGGAGGCCCACTCTAGGTCCGAGGCGGAAAAGGCACTAGGCAGCCTAAAGGAGGAGGTCTCTTAGATCTCGGACCAGCTAAAGGGGGTGACCCAGGAAAGGGATAGCCTTAATACTGGTCTCAGAAATGCTGAGACCCAGGCCGAAGCCCAATGCAAGCTGCTGAATGACACTCAGAACAATCTGGCATCTGAGAAAGCTCTTGTGAAGGAATTTCGCGCCGAACTCCAGAAGGCCAGGGAGGCTACCAAGCAGGCTCGGAGGGACGCTCAGCTGGCCAAGGAAGCGACCGAGGCTGAAAAGAAAGCAGCCTACCAACTGGGAGTGGAAGCGACCGAAAAGGGTCTTACTGAGCAATTTGCTTCGGTCGCCCGGGACTACTGCGACATGACATAGGGCAAGGTGCTGGATGCTGCTGGGGTGTCTGCTGACTCGGAGCTGAGGTTGCCTAAGAGCATTTATTATGACCCAGACATCCGAGAGCTTCTAGAGTCTGATCCCCCTCCTCCAACACAACTCCCAGAGGTCTCGGAGCAACCTTTGGTCGGCCAAGCTCTCCCAATCATCCTTGAGCCTCCCAAGGATTTTGGTTAGCCAGGTGATCAGAGCACCCCCATTGAGCCACCTAAGGAAAAGGGCGAGGGTTTGGAAGAAAAGAAAACATCCTTGGAGCCCAAGGACCAAGCGTCAGCAGAAACTTAGACTTTAGTTGTTGTTGTTGTTGTGTTTTTTTTTTTTTACTCTTGTTCTCCCTTTATGTAAGGATTGTAAACTATCCTATTTTGATCAATGAAGTGGTTTCTCTTTTACTTTTGGTGTATTTGTTGCATACCATATGGTTTTCCTTTGCTACAAGTAACTTCACTTTGTAATTATGGTAATGTAGGCAAACATAATTACTCTATCTTGCTGATAATATATATAATTAAAATTGATTCCGAAGAAGACAAGACATAAAGGTTACTGCTAAGGGATGATCGTAACAAGTATTATAAAAGTTGGACAGATCCTTTTGCATGTACACTAGGAATGCTAACACAGGTTAGAGTTGATATTAAACACAGTTAATAATGTCAAGCAAGATTTATTCCAAAAATAACCTTCAATATTAATAACAGCACAGGGATATTAACTAACTCAAAATCACCTGGTCCGAGGGTCACAGGCATGATTGAGTTTAAGTTAAAATACTTAGGGGGAATACCCAAGGGGTGTTAACTAATCCAAATCATCTGGTCCGAGGACTACATGCATGATTGGATTTAAGTTTAAACACTTAGAGAACAAATAAGAAGTGTTAACTAACCCAAATCATCTGGTCCGAGGACTACAAGCATGATTGGATTTAAGTTTAAACACTTAGAGAACAAGTAAGGAGTGTTAACTAACCCAAATTATCTGGTCCGAGGACTACGGGCATGATTGGATTTAAGTTTAAACACTTAGAGAACAAGTAAGGAGTGTTAACTAACCCAAATCATCTGGTCCGAGGACCACAGGCATGATTGGATTTAAGTTTAAACACTTAGAGAACAAATAAGGATGACAAGTTATCACAGTGAACAAAGAAATGATTCGATTAATAATAGTACCTTTTGAGGTTATTTACATTCCAGGGGCTTGGTATTACATGACTATCCAAGTCCTCTAGGAAATATGCCCCAATGCCAGCCCCTGAAGTAATGCGATATGGTCCCTCCCAGTTTGGTCCTAATTTCCCCCAGGCTGGGTTCTTCGCAGTGCCAACGACTTTCCTGAGTACCAAATCACCGGGTTCTAGGGGTCTTAGCTTGACGTTGGCATCATAGCCCTGCCTGAGTTTCTGCTGGTAATGTGCCAGCCGAACCATTGCATTTTCTCTTCTTTCTTCGATCAAATCCAAGCCTGCTTCTAGGAGTTTATCATTGCTGGTCA
The DNA here is from genome assembly GCF_002906115.3 of Quercus suber. Taxonomy (NCBI): domain Eukaryota; kingdom Viridiplantae; phylum Streptophyta; class Magnoliopsida; order Fagales; family Fagaceae; genus Quercus; species Quercus suber. Next base: position 196,090 of record NW_027069601.1, on the reverse strand, counting down.
GACTGAACGAGCTAGTTTTTAGAGTTGGGAACCCAGTTTCCAAAGGAATGACAGCTTCAGCACCATAAATCATAGAAAAAGGAGTTTCTCCAGTAGATCTGCGGGGCGTAGTTCTGTAAGTCCAAAGCACGTGTGGCAACTCTTCAACCCACTTGCCCTTCGCATCGTCCAATCTCTTCTTTAATCCATTAACTATGACTTTATTAACTACCTCAGCTTGCCCATTCCCCTAAGGATAGGAAGGGGTAGAGTATCTATTCGTGATTCCCAGCTCGCTACAATAACTTCGAAATGCATTACTGTCGAACTGTAAGCCGTTGTCCAAGATGAGAGTATGAGGAACTTCGAAACGGGTAATGATATTCTTCCATACAAATCTTTGCATATCTACGTCTCGGATATTGGCCAGAGGCTCAGCTTCGACCCATTTCGTGAAATAGTCTGTGCCGACCAGAAGGTACTTCCTGTTTCCTACGGCCTTTGGGAATGGACCCACTATATCCAAACCCTGCTGTGCACACGGCCACGGACTAGATAGTGAGTTGTGGACTCCACCTGGTTGGTGTATGTTTGGCGTGAATCGCTGACATTGATCGCACTTCTTTACATAGTTATGGGCTTCTTTTTGCATGTTCGGCCACCAATACCCTTGAGCAAGGGCTCGGTGGGCCAACGACCTACCTCTAGTGTGACTCCCACAAATTCCTTCATGCAACTCTTCTAGTAGCGACTCAGCCGTCTCTGGATGAATACATAATAGGTATGGTCCTGAGTAGGATCGTTTGTATAACTTTCGGTCTTCGGACAGCCAAAATCTGGTAGCCTTCCTTCAAATTTTGTCAGTCTCTCCCCGCTCTTCCGGCAAAATGTCATCTTTCAAGACTCTGATTATAGGGTCCATCTAGTAGAGACTATCTCTGATATGGTGGACTCGGACCGTATCCCTTCCTGTCCCGGTGGGCTCATGGAAATCCTCAACGAGGATAACTCTCGGCAAGTCTTGCTCTGAAGAGGTAGCTAATGTGGCCAAAGAATCTGCATGTGCGTTACTGCTTCTAGGAACATGTAACAAGCTGAAAAATTCAAATTCCGACTGTAGACGTTTAACTCGATTCAAGTATCCTTGCATTCTTTCGTCCTTCGCTTTAAACTCCCCCTGTACTTGGCCTACAACCAATCTTGAGTCCAAGAACAACTCCATGGCATTTCCTCCCATTCTTCGGACCATAGACATTCCCATCAATAGGGCTTCATACTCTGCCTCATTATTGGTCGCACCGAAATTCAGCCTTAATGACTCTTCAATGACGATTCTTTCTGGAGATATCAAAACTAGCCCTACTCCAGAACCTTTTCGGTTCGCAGCACCATCCACATACACTTCCTAACGGGCAGGATCTTGTTGAGAAATCATGCCAACCGATTTTCCATCCATGTCTCTTTTTGTCGTTACTTCTTCTAAGCTGGGCTCCGTGAACTCGGCCACTATGTCTGCAAGGATCTGCCCTTTAACTGAAGTGCGAGGCATATACTTGATATTAAAGGCTCCTAAAATAGTGCCCCACTTGGCTATCCTCCCCGTGTAGTCGGCACTTCGGAGTACTGTCTTAAGTGGGAGTTGCGTGAGCACAACAACAGTATGTGCTTGGAAGTAGTGGGACAATTTTCGTGTTCCAAGTACTACTGCCAAAATAGCTTTTCCAATGGCAAGTGTCTGATCTCGGCCTCATATAGAGACTTACTTACACAGTAAATAGGCCTTTGTATACCTTGATCCACTCTTATCAGCACTAAACTTACAACATAGGGGACCACTGCGATATAGGCAAATAAGACCTCATCTGGTTCAGGGCTAGACATAATTAGTGGCCGAGCTAAGTAGTCTTTAAGTTGTTGGAAAGCTGAGGCACATTCTTCAGTCCATTCAAATCCCTTCCACTTGTTGATCAGTGAGAAGAAGGGTTTACACCTATCCGCGGACCTGGAGATGAATCGATTCAAAGCAGCTGCCATCCCTGTTAACTTCTGAACCTTTTTCGGATTCCAAGGAGGCGGCAAATTTTGAATAGCCTTTATCTGATCGGGATTGACCTCAATTCCCCTGTGCGTTACCATGTAACCAAAAATTTGCCTGATCCCACACCAAATGAGCACTTCGAGGCATTCAAGTGCAACTTATGTTTCCTCAGGGTTTCAAAAACGTTATCAAGGTTCTTTACATGCTCAGAAATAACCTTGCTTTTTACCACCATGTCGTCTATATAGACCTCAATGCTTTTGCCCAATTGTGATTCAAATATCTTGGTCATCATCCGTTGATAAGTAGAACCTACGTTTTTCAGACCGAATGGCATCACTTTATAATGGTAATTACCAATGGGGTTAAAAAAAGCGGTTTTCTCCTAGTCATCTGGGGCTAACGGTATCTGATGGTAACCTTGCAAAGCATTCAAGAAACTCATCCGAGGATGGCCGACAGTAGCATCTACTAATTGATCAATCTTCGGCATAGGGAAAGGATCCTAAGGACAAGCCTTATTCAAGTCCGTGAAGTCTACACAAACTCACCACTTTCTGCTCTTCTTCTTTACCACCACAGTATTTGCTAACCATTCGGGGTAAAAAACTTCTTTAATAGCCCTAGCTTTTTTGAGCTTCATCACCTCTTCTTTGACTGCATCCGCATGCTCTTTGGATGGCCGCCGAAGAGGCTGCTTCTTGGGTACACTCAGTGGGTTAACCCTCAAATGATGGCAAATGAAGTCCAGATCCACTCCTGGGGCTTCATAAGTACTCTAGGCGAATACGTCAATATTTCTTTTAAGGAAATCAATTAGCTCATCCTTCTCTGGTTGAGGTATCTGAAATCCGATTTGAAAGTATCTTTCAGGATTGGTCCCAATTAAAACCTGCACTAGGTCCTTGCATTTAGCGCCTTCATCAAGACTTTCGACGGGTGATAACTGACCCCTTAACTGCTATAGGTCTCCTTCCGCCCTGGCTGAGGATTCAGTCTCAAGCTCGTGTCGTATGGCAGCCACCAAACATTGCCTAGCCGAGGATTGATCTCTGCGGATTTCACAAACGCACCCTTCGAATGGATATTTGACTTTTTGATGCAGAGTGGAGGAAACAGCCCCTAGCGTGTGTAACCAAGGTCTGGCTACAATTGCCGTATAAGGGGAATAAACATCTACAACAATGAAGTTCACTTCAACTACTTCTGAGCTAGTCTGTACGGGCAGTCGTATTTGTACTTTCGGGGTGACCATCCTTCCCTCGAAGCTGACCAGGGGAGAACAGTATGGATTTAAGTCATCAAGCCTGAGGTTCAGCCCCTTGAAGAGGTCAGGATACATAATCTCCACCGCGCTACACTAGTCCACCATCACCCTCTTCACATCATATCCCCTGATCCTGAGTGTGACTACTAAAGCATCGTCGTGAGGTTAAATGGTTCTAGCTTTATCTTCATCCGAAAAGCCTAAAACGGGCGGGACAGCCTGTTTAGAGCTCCTCGAATCTCGGCCAATATCCCCTGCTGGTATCAGAGCTACTGACATAACTTTGGACGGCCAAGACCCTGTTCTTCCTGGCGCTGCGAAAATGACGTTAATAGTACCTAATGGAGGTTTTGTAGAATCTCTCTTCTCGGACTCAAAATTCACTTGACCTCCTCGGCCACTGGAGTGGTGCAAAAGGTGCCTCAACCTGCCTTCACGGACCAACTGGTCCAAATGATCCCACAAACTTCTACAGTCTTCAGTGGCGTGCCCATGGTCTTGATGGTATTGACAATAGAGATTGTGATTGCGTCTCTCAGGGTTCCTTACCATTTTACTCGGCCACCTAAAGAATGATTTATTCTTGATCTTTTCCAGGACTTGATGAACTGGCTCTTTGAACACTGTATTGACTGCTTGAGCATTTGCTGAGCCCGACTACCCAGCGAAATCTCTCCTCGGCTTATTGTTGTTGTAACGATCCGACCTGAAGTCCTTCCTGTCCTGGGGGATAACCTTATCCTTACCCTTCCCTTGCTGTTGATCTTCTTCAACCCTTTTATACTTTTCAATACAGTCCATAAGTTGACGCATGTTAGTGACAGGCTTGCCAGACAAGGATGTCCTTAAACCATGATCAGTGGGGAGACCCAGCTTAAACGTGTCTAGGGCCATTGCATCAAAGTTGCCCTCCATATCGTTAAATATCTCCTAATATCTATCCGAATACGCCTTAAGGGACTCACCTTCACGCATGTTCAAGGATAGCAAAGAAGACAAGGGCCTGGCCACCCTTCGGCATGTGACGAAACGTGAACCAAAAGCTTGAGTGAGCTCTTGGTAGGAATTGATGGAGTCTGCTTTCAGGTTGTCAAACCACCTCATTACCACGGGTCCAAGACTAGAAGGGAATACCTTGCACATCAGAGCTTCATCTCTGGAGTAAACAGCCATCCTCTAGTTAAAATGGCTCACATGTTCCACAGGGTCAGTTTTACCATTGTAAATAGTGAAGGTTGGCTGGTTAAAATGCCGAGGAAGCTTCGCTCCTTCAATCCTGCGCGTGAAAAGTGACCTGGAGATTTGATTCAAAGCCTTACTCATGGCATCATTTCCCACCCCTCCATGTGATGGCCTTTGAGGTTGCTTCTTGCGAGGATGTTCATCCTCATATGAAAAAGATTCACTGATTGGAGTTCGAGACCTTTGTTCATAAGTGATGTCTTGTTCGTCACTCGAGTCGTCATCAGAATGCGAGGCAGCACGTTTTCTTTTCGCAGGGCGTAGCTCCCTTCTTAACCTTTCAATCTCTATTTGCATGCTGTTTTTCTCTGCATGAGAAACATGACTTCCGCCACGAGGTTGAGTTCGTTCAATGTGTGTAGTATGCACACTGCCTTCACGGTCTTGTCTCTGCTCTAAATTGAGAAAAGGGTCTATACGTTGGGACGCCCCAGATTCTGCCGGTTGTTGCCCTGGTTCAGCTATGATCAACTGCTGCTGCTTCCCCCTACACTCGAGCTCTCCCCACAGACGGCGCCAATTGTAGGGTTAGGATTTGTGGCCTAAGCCCAAAACAATGAATTTGTAGAGTATGGGTGAAAGAGCTAGGTTAAGTATGGGGTCAACAACAACGAATCACAACCCTCAAGCACAAACCAACATGAATTTACACGTAAAGAATGGATATCGGAAGAGTTATATTATTGATTATCTGGTGAATACAAATCTTAGGGTTACAGCAAAGTTCTTCCTCCTTCCCTCTTCTCCGTTAGGAGCTTCTTTCCTTTATATAACCTCCCTTCTCTTCATCTCCATCGTCCATTTGTACCTCATCCGTGAGTTTACTTGAGTATATGTCATGTCAAGCATCTCCTTTACCTCTGTGTGAGTGGTGGTAGGTAAGGATACACTGTTCAGGGGTCTTCTCCACATAAATGTGACCAGAAAAGTTGCTTCAGAGCATTAAATACGGTGGTAGCAACTTTCCCTTTAGATATTTCTTCATCCTTATCGTCTCTCAGTGTACTTAGAGCTTATCTTGATTAGGAGGAGTCCTCGAAAAATCATCTTGACCTTTTATACGTTCAATTGATCCCTACTATTTGCATCAGAGGAATGTAACCTCTTCGGACAGAAGGCGACCTCTTCGGATTGTAATCACTTTTCCCTCTGTGGGTCCCTCTTCTAGATGGGCCTTGCCCTTACCATCTCCTTTTTCTCGGTCGCACAGTAGTCCTCATATGGGCTCTTGGCCCACTATGTTGGATTGAGCCCTTTTCCCCCCACAGTTGTCTATGACCAGATCACATCTAGCGGGTTTCAAAAGAAAAGAAGCGCAATAGAAGCACTCCAAACATGAATAAGATCCCCTCATAAGATATTACAACAGTCCAAATTAGGATGGTCATCTATAGTTTGGAAACGTATGGACAACCAGGGATGATCGTCCATAACACTTAGGCTGTGTTTGTTTCACATGAAAACTAGTTTCAGAAAATATTTTACACAAATGTGTGTGTTTGGCACCAACTGAAAATATGGTCAAACTGAAAATTGCTTACACTTTGACCGTAAAATACCCCTTCCCACCTGTAAAACCATTTTTGTTTTTATTTTACCTTCAATTCATTTCCACTTCTCACACATTCTCTCGAAGGTTCTCACACTCTCCCTCATGCCAGTCCAAGCTCCACCCTCTCCCTCACAACAAACGCAGTTCCACCCTCTCCCTCACACCAATCCGAGCTCCACCCACAGTCCAACGAGCGCCGCCAATCCACCCACGGTGAGTTTCCTCCACCCACAATTCGATAAGCGCTGCTGATCCACCCACGGTAAGTTTCCTCCACTATTTCTCCTCATTTCAGTACGACCCACCCTCTACAAAACCCGATCCACACACCTCCAACCCACCCTCTACAAAAGATGATCCACATCCCTTTAAAGCCATCTTGCCAAAATCCACCCTCAAACCCCTAAATAACCCAAATGCTACTCTCACTATCTTGGATCCGATCTATATATATATATATATATATATAATTATTTATTTAAATACATATTTAATTATTTATTTACTTTTTTTAATTATCCATTTTTTATTTAATTATTGATTTAAGAAATTAACTTTTGTTGGTGTTACAATTATATAGAAATAGAATGCAATGTGATTTGTTGGTGTAAATATTGATTGTGATGGTAGTATGTTGTGTACGTTGTTGATGTTACAATTATGCATAAATATATGTGCATAAATTTTGGTACTCGTTATCAATGTGATTTGTGAACTGTTAGTGAATGTATATGGCACCTTATGAATACTATAGACACACTGCCACAGTGTTTGTGTTTTTTCCCTTGATATTGAACTGGGCTTGTTATAACATTTATATGAATTTGGATGGTTTAACAAACTTTGAGCATGGCTGTATATACTGATTGTGTTAGAGATCATAAGTGTTGTGTTGGTTGATAGAGTGTGCTTTGCTGTCTTCTGTTTGTGGTTGTTTTTATATACTGTGTAATCAATAGCATGCTTGTTTACGTACCTCTTAGACCATAGTGTTTATGATTTTTTAGATGAAGAAAAAAACCAAAGCAACAGGTCTTGCCTCAGTTGCATCTATCCTCCTTATGGGGGTTGCATTGGTAAGGAAATTATGATGTAGACTCGCCTAAGGCGCCTTATGTTAATCATGTAGCCGAAAGAGAGCATTACATAAATAGTATTCTGTATGGAAGTGAGAGATTTTGTGTGAGTCAAATTAGGATGAAGCCTATAGCTTTTCACCACTTATGTCACATCCTCACTGAGGGGAAGCACATATGCCCAACTATTCACATGTCCGTTATGGAGCAAGTGCTAATTTTCTTACACATTATTGGTCATAATATGAGGTTTCATGTAATTGGTAGTCGGTTCCATAGATAAATTGAGACTATTCATAGATACTTCAAGGTCGTCCTTAAGGGGCTCCCGAAATTATATAGAGCTCTAATAAGACTTCCTAACGAAGATACACCACTAGAGATAAGGGATAGTAGAAGGTTGATAACGCCTTAAAATGTGTACTTGTTATATATTTATGTGGGTGTTATCTCCTTATTACTATGCTTAATTTGTATAATTAAGCCATGATTTGTATTAGTCCCTATTATTTATCTTTACATAATTTCTTGAATAAGATGCTATTCATTGTGTGTAATTTTCTACTTTCAGGAAATCTTGTGAGAAAGATGAGTTTATAGAAATTTGTGAGAGAATGGAGGCCAAACTAAAATTAAAGTGGAGCTAAAGGACCATGCCTAAATGTCTAAGGAGGTGCAGCTGGAGTGCTTCGATCATCTAACATGATTGGAAGCATCAAATAAGGAAAGAAATCAAAGAGGCAGAATCTGAAAAGGAAAAATCTGATTTGAGTACTGATCAGTATTTTGGGCGTATCTCTCTCCTCAAAAATCCAATTGACACAAGACTAGATGAGTTGGAACCGTGACTTAAATATCTACAACTTTTCAGTTTTGAGTTTTTCGAAATTCTCAATTTTTGAAGGCCAAAATTAACTCACAAGTTACTGCTGTAAACTTGGACGGAAATTTAAATAGTGAAAAGTTTTATTTTCTTTGGAGACTTAGACATTAGGGTTTTAGAGGGAGGCGGTGAACGAATTTTGGAAAGAAAACCTTGTATTTTTCTTTCTCTAATGGCAGCCTAAACTCTTTGCTAGGGCTAGGGGTTATGTTTTTTCTCTACGGTATGAATATTTAATGTGATTCTTTCTAGGATTTTATCAATGACATATTTGATTGTTCAATTAGATTTCTTTTGATGTATTAGTTCTTCCATGCTTTCAATAAATTCAATCATGTTTTTCTTATTGTTTAGAGGAATTTCTAATAGTTTCAAATAGAAATCATGTTTTAAAGTGAATGGGTTTTTCTGAAAACTTTTCTAACCGCATTATTAATCAAGGTTATCATGCGTTCTTGAATTGTCTCAGTTCAACCGAATCATAAGTTTTTAATTGTATAAGAACAATCAATTATGAAATATATATTTTCTTAGATCACAAAGAATTTCATATCGATATAGGGAAACACCCCGATGCCCTAGTATTTACATTATTGATTTAAATCATTTTTTATTATTATTCTTGTTAACAATCACCAAGCAAAAATATTTTTATTCTTCACCCAAATTACTGTTTAATTATATTGTCTTTGAATTTACCCTGCTCCTTGTGTTCGACCTCGGTACTCCGAGAATTATATTGCTACGATCTCCTGCACTTGGGAGTGAGCAAGAATTTTGGCGCCGTTGCCGGGGAGCTGTTGCGTGTTCAGAGGCAATTTTTGGGAGCAAAGCACAACCGGTGGAAATTCTTCTATTGGTAACTTCGTTCCAATTTTTTTCCCTTTTTTTTGTTTTATTTTTCTGTTTGTTTTTATTTTATTGTGGATTCATTGTTACATGAGCATTTGGGTTAGAAATAAGAGAGGTAGATTAGAAATTTTTGAAACTTATTTTGGTAATCTTTTTGACACACCTTTGCCTTCACCTTCTTCATCAATCATGGGTGATGAAACACGTAATAATCATGAGGAGAATAGAAGAACTATGTATGAATTGTTGCATCTCACACAAAATTATGTTCCTTCATGCATCATGTTCCACCTAATGCACCACATGTAGAATTGAAACAAGGTTTACTAGCAATACTTCCTGAGTTTAGGGGACAAGAAAATGAAAATCCTTATGTCCATGTTAGAGCTTTTGAAGAGGTAATTAGTAGTTTCTATGCAGAAAATGTTATTGAGACTGCTAAGTTACTTTTTTTTCCTTTTTCTCTTAAGGATAAGGCAAGAAGTTGGCTTTACACTTTGAAACCTAGGTCTATAGGTAGTTGGGGGAGATAGCCAAAGAGTTTTTTAAGAAACATTTTCCTCCCCACAAAGTCCAGCAAGTAAAAAGAAGGATAGCTAGTTTTGTCCAAGGAGAAAATGAGACCTTATACCAAGCTTGGGAAAGGTACAAAGATCTTTTCAATTTCTGCCTAACTCATGGGTATGAAGATTGGAGGTTGGTTAGCTATTTTTATGAAGGACTTACACCTAGGGACCGGCAGTTTGTTCAACTCTCATGCGGAAGGGACTTTTTACAAAAAGAACCCGAAGATGCAATGGATTATCTTGATGAGATTGCTGAAAACTCTAACACATAGACTGAACCTTGCCCTATGGACTCCACTGATAGGACTAGAACTAACACTACCACTTCTAGTGGAAGTGTTTTCAAGTTGAGGGAAGATGATAACATGAGTGCAAAAATTAGCATGTTAACTAAAGAATTGAAGCACTCAAAATGAAAGGAAGTAGGAGTGTTAGTTCTACCTTTAGAGAGGACCCAATGGAGGTGTGTAAAATCTGTCACGAGATAAACCATTCTACAAATGAATGTGCATCACTTTCATCATTCTTGAATGTGCCAGAAGAACAAGTACATGCATTTAATTCATATTGGCCAAATAATTCTTCATATTCTAACAATTATAACCCAAATATGCGAAACCATCCGTATTTGAGTTATAAGAGTGACAATGTGTTGAATCCTCCTGCTCCAAGGAATTCTAATTCACCACATGCATCATCATCATCTAGAACTTCCTTGGAGGATGCACTTAGTACTTTCATCCAAAGGCAAAGTGAACAAAATCAAAAGTTTGAATCCATGCTCACTAGGCTAGATGAAGAGGTAAGAGAGACCAAGAGTCATATAACTAGGCTTACAAATTCATTGAGTGGGATAGAGAGAGGGAAGCTTCCTTCCCAAACTCAACCCAATCCCATCAATCAAAATCTAAAAATTGGCTCTAAGGATAAACATGAGGAAGTAAAAGCTGTGACCATTTTGAGGAGTGGTAAAGAGATTGATAAAAGTTCTCCTTTAGTAACTAAGAAATCTAAGGAGACCCCAGTTGAAAAAGAGAAGGATGAAACTGAGTCACTTGAATTTGGTGAAATTGAACAATGCCCAATCCCTCCACCATTTCCACAAGCCTTAAAATTACCTAGGAAATTGGACACCGCATCTGAGATATTAGAGCATTTGCATCAAGTCAAGATAAATTTGCCATTATTGCATGTTATCAAGCAAGTGCCTGCATATGCCAAGGTAATTAAGGATCTATGCACCATCAAGAGAAAGCATCATGTGAAGAAGACCGCATTCCTAACAGAACAGGTAAGTGCAGTTATTCAACATAAGACCCCACCAAAGTATAAGGATCCAGGTTGTCCTACAATCTCTTGTACTATTGGAGATTACATCATGGAGCATGCATTGCTAGATCTTGGGGCAAGTGTTAATTTGATCCCTTTCAGTGTATATCAAAAACTTGGACTTGGTGAGTTGAAACCTACTTCAATAACTTTACAGTTGGCTGATCGCTCTGTAAGGGAACCGAGAGGGATTGTTGAGGATGTGTTGGTGAAAATTGAACAATTTTATTATCCTGTTGATTTTATTGTTCTAGATTACCAACCTGTTTTACATCCTAGTGTTCATACCCCTATTATTTTGGGTAGACCTTTTCTTGCCACAGCTAATGCTTTAATTAATTGCAGGAATGGAAGGATGCAACTCACTTTTGGTTCCATGACTTTGGAGCTAAACATATTTCATGTGGCTAAACAACCACATGAGGATGATGATTGTGCTTATGTGAACCTCATTGAGGCGGTGGTTCAAGAAGAGTTTAATAAGAATTGTTTTTCTGATCCTCTTGAAGCTCTTCTTAATAATTCTGTTGATTCTTATGATTTAGAATGTGATATTCATGTATCTGAAAATTTTTCTTTGTTGGAATCCTCACAGGTTTTGGAAGAACAACAGATGATGGCAATTAATAAAGGATGGAAGCCTTACTTTGAGGAGCTACTAGAAAATGAAAAAAAGCTCGTGCATTCAAGTGAAGAGGCACCACAGCTGGAGTTTAAGCCGCTGCCCGGTGGTCTTAAATATGCATATTTAGGCCCAGGTAAGTTAAAACCTAGGTGGGATGGCCCTTTCATTGTAAGGGAAGTGTTTAACCATGAAACTGTAGTAGTTGAGGACCCTAAGGATGGTAGGATTTTGAAAGTAAATGGACAAAGGGTAAAACCATTCTTAGGGGGAGTTATACCAGAGGAGAAGTCTATGTCACTGGAGATCCCTGCCTATTGGGATGCTACGTGAACTCTGAAAGAGCCTTATGAAGTTGTACCATATTTGTTTTAATTTTTTTTTTCTTTTTTGCCTTTTGTTTTTGTTTTTGTTTTTGTTTATGCTTTTTGTTTTTTTGTTTTGTTATTATTTTTCTTTTGTGAGCTAACATTTGTAGGTGTGAAAGAAATTTAAAAAAAAAAAAAATTCAAATGCTTAAGGTAACTTCTTCCCTTTATACTTGAATTTATTTTGGCTTTGATACATTGAGGACAATGCAATATTTTAGTTGGGGGTAGAGGTCTACACATTTTGCTGCACCTTGCATTAATTTTTTTTCCTTTCTTTTTGGTTGCAACTTTTCAATTATTATAAAAAAGAAATTAAAAAAAAAAAAAAAAAACCTTGAATTTGAATGCAGAAGAGTTATAAGCTTTATTTTTATATCATGTGATGGAATGAATAATGCTGAGTTGGTTATACTATTTGTTATATTAAGACTCTTTCATGAAGAGCACAATTGGAAACTTTTGAGCACAATAGCCAGGTTAGCGGACGGTTGGATGTTGGATATGCATGGATCATGAACAAGCTAGATATAAGCTGAAACTCAACCCATAGGAGAGTTTTTGAGCCTTACTTTTCTTTGTGAGAGTATATCTTTGTTTGAACTCTTAAATTTCTCTCATATGCTTCAGTTTTTGTAAAAGATCTCTATATTTTTTGGTTGACTACTGGAAACATTTTGGGGAGATATATCATGATCTTACTTATTTTTGTCCTTAGGCATGCTGGTTTATGTGGAATTTTAGGAGATGAGAGCTTAAGGCCATCAATCCTTTGTCACCAGCTAAACAAATATTCAGCCTACCTTTACATTAACCATTGTCACCATCATTTGAGCCATGAGAAATATTTTCACAATACCACAAAACATTTTTGTTTATGGGTGTTCTCTTGGGGGTTCAAGTTTCGAGCAATTGATGTGTTTAGATACCACCATTGTCTCTCTTTTCTTTCAAAAAAAAAAATCCAAAAGAAGAAAAAAAAAAAAGAAAAAGAAAGAGAAGACATACATATAAATCATTGGTGTCTTACACATCTTTCATGTATTTCAGAAGGGTTATATGGTTGAGTAAAGGTTGTTTTGATTCAAGTTGGTTGTTACTGCTATGAGTTGGGTTTGGCTTGAATTTTCTGCATTTAATTCATATACCTCATATTTCAAAGAGAGCAGTTTGCCTTTACCTAGGCAAAAGATTATACTACCATTGAGCCTAAAGTCCTACTTGATCCTAAAGGTGCATGGCTGGTATGTGTTTGGAATAAAAACTAGGGATGAGAATGGTATTAACCTCATGTTTCCAGGAATTCAACATCCTTTCCAAGAGATCTTTTCCCGTTGTTTTAGCGGCTGTTTTTGTATACACATGTGATATTCTTAAAACTTCTTCTTTCCTTTTTGTTCACATGTGATTTGAAGAGAGAAACCATTACTTCTATGTGTGTTCTTTCAGAGTGTTGATGACCTAAGAGAGGTTTTGGAGTAGAGGCTCTAATCTAGATTATTCTTGGTCTATGCATGTTTGAAAAAGCTGGTTTGACTGGATGGGCTATGCACACACACACTCCAAAAGTGAAGCTAGTGAAAGCTCTTTAATATGATGAATAGTATCCCAACTCAAAAATTGAAAGTTCATTTGTATGATATAATGATAAAGAAGACTAACATTTGCTGCAAGAATTTTCAGGGAACCTTTGACTTTTGTGGGTAGAGCCACTGCAAACCCTCACGAGAGTAAACTCGTCCACTAGGGTGACCTAGGGGTTCAAAGACTTGCTGCACATGGGAAGTGCAGTCGTGTAGCCTACGAAAGTGGCTTGTATTTTAGTTTTAATTTTTCACTTTTAGTAGACATGGGTGCTTTGTGGATTGCTAGGGACTAGCAAGATTTAAGTTGGGGGGTCTGATAACGCCTTAAAATGTGTACTTGTTATATATTTATGTGGGTGTTATCTCCTTATTACTATGCTTAATTTGTATAATTAAGCCATGATTTGTATTAGTCCCTATTATTTATCTTTACATAATTTCTTAAATAAGATGCTATTCATTGTGTGTAATTTTCTACTTTCAGGAAATCATGTGAGAAAGATGAGTTTACAGGAATTTGTGAGAGAATGGAGGCCAAACTAGAATTAAAGTGGAGCTAAAGGACCATGCCTAAATGTCTAAGGAGGTGCAGCTGGAGTGCTTGGATCATCTAACATGATTGGAAGCTTCAAATAAGGAAAGAAATCAAAGAGGCAGAATCTGAAAAGGAAAAATCTGATTTGAGCACTGATCAGTATTTTGGGCGTATCTCTCTCCTCAAAAATCCAATTGACACAAGGCTAGATGGGTTGGAACCGTGACTTAAATATCTACAACTTTTCAGTTTTGAGTTTTTCGAAATTCTCAATTTTTGAAGGCCGAAATTAACTCACAAGTTACTGCTGTAAACCTGGACGGAAATTTAAATAGTGAAAAGTTTTATTTTCTTTGGACACTTAGACATTAGGGTTTTAGAGGGAGGCGGTGAGAACGAATTTTGGCAAAGAAAACCTTGTATTTTTCTTTCTCTAATGGCAGCCTAAACTCTTTGCTAGGGCTAGGGGTTATGTTTCTTCTCTACGGTATGAATATTCAATGTGATTCTTTCTAGGATTTTATCAATGACATATTTGATTGTTCAATTAGATTTCTTTTGATGTATTAGTTCTTCCATGCTTTCAATAAGTTCAATCATGTTTTTCTTATTGTTTAGAGGAATTTCTAATAGTTTCAAATAGAAATCATGTTTTAAAGTGAATGGGTTTTTCTGAAAACTTTTCTAACCGCATTATTAATCGAGGTTATCATGCGTTCTTGAATTGTCTCAGTTCAACCGAATCATAAGTTTTTAATTGTATAAGAACAATCAATTATGAAATATATATTTTCTTAGATCACAAATAATTTCATATCGATATAGGGAAACACCCCGATTCCCTAGTATTTACATTATTGATTTAAATTAGTTTTTATTATTATTCTTGTTAACAATCACCAAGCAAAAGTATTTTTCTTCTTCACCCAAATTACTGTTTAATTATATTGTCTTTGATTTACCCTGCTCCTTGTGGTTCGACCTCGGTACTCCGAGAATTATATTGCTACGATCTCCTGCACTTGGGAGTGAGCACACAGGGCTGTAGCTCCTTTGGCACACTCTTCTTAGACTTGCCCTCAAGCAGATCAAGAAGACTGGTTTGAGGCTGTCTTTTAAGACCCATCTCTATTTGGGCACCAACCTTCGGGGGCTGAAGATCGGCTTCGGACAAGTGGGGGTCCCCTAGATCACCGGAAGGATCCTTGGGTTGTTCAACTCGGTCAAACACACTGAATTCGTCCTCAGACGAATTTATTTCAACCACTTCGACGTCTTTCTCTGAGCTCCCTTCCTCAGTCTCTGCCGCTTTACGGAAAGAGGAAGAACCTGCCAATGGAATGCCTTCCGGAATGGAGGATCCTTCAGGAAATGCAAAACCGTCCTCTCCACAGTGATTTGCCTAAGCCAAGGATCACGAGCCCTGATAACATACTTTGGGACTGGGAACAACTTCTGGGCTGGATCGCATCCGAGGATCTTGTGGGCGGCCCTAACTTGGTTGTCGACCTCGTTCAGAAAAAGTTTCACCCTAAGAACGGTTTCCAAGTCCTCCTTGTTGACCAGATGAAAATGACGCACGAAGGCGTGCGGATTTGCAGAAGGAGAAACAAAACTTCTATGATCAATTAACCAAAGCAGATATACAACAAAGAAAAAATACAAGAATCTAGACAGCCTCCTACTTCGGGTACCCTACGTGGCTCTCCCTCTATTGTCAGGCAGTGGAGACCATCGTGCCATTCCCCCGATACAATGGGGAAATCTTGAGTCAAGCCCTTACTAGAATCGGGGAGGCACTGGATGAGCCGAACCCTATCGTCCCTCGTCTTCATGTAATATGATTTCCCCTTCAGGTGCTAAAGATTGTAGCACCAATTCACATCATGATGGGTTAACCTCAGCCCTATCTTCTCATTCAAGGCGTCTACACACCCTAATATCCTAAACACATTAACGGCACACTAGGTAGGGGTCAGCCGAAAATGCGTGAGGTAATCTCTCATCACTGGCCTTATAGGGATTCTCATGCCTCCCTCTACGAAAGCTACTATAGGAATCACAACTTCACCCTCGTTCCTTTTAGTGTACCACTCCCCCTCCTCACAATACCTCAAGCCCACATTACGGGGTATCCTGTAATCGGCAACGAATTTCTCCATCATCTCTTCAGACTCAACTAACTTCTTAAATTTCTCCATTCCTAGCAACGACTAAAGGATTTGAAAGAGGGAAAGAGAAAGAAGAATCAAGGAAAACTTTGTGCTAGTGGAGGGGAGAAGACTTACAGAAATAGGGAGATTCTCCTCGGACAGGCTTTTGACGCTGGAAAAGGGTGCTGGACAGTGTGGAAATTGAACCAGATTCAGAGTACGTGCATCGAAGTTAGTGAATGCGCAAATAAGAATGCCAAACGGATCAAACGAGTATTTATACCTCCAATTTAAGTTAACCAACTGTAACTTCCCGCCCATAAAAGCAAGAAATCCCTGCTGAGTGATTACCATCACATCGTAGGAAGTGGAAAATGTGAAGCCGCTAGAATTTAATGCGAGCACACATTGGGCCTCGAAACGCCAGAAACGAACATCGGGTAGGGAAAAAGGCTCCAACGCTGACGTGGGCTGAGGTTGGGTGAATCATATGGAGAGCCCAGGGATATCAAAACCCTCCTCCCCGTCCGCAGGTACGGACAGCAGGATTTTGAGGGGCTATTGTGGGGCCTATGGGCCTGGTAACCTCGGCCCACTTCACATCTGGCCCAGGGCCCATGCCGAGGAAGAAGTATTGTACGAAGATGATGTATGAAGGCCTAAGCTCTTAGAACCCTCGCCGAGGATATCCCTGTCCTCGGCAGACTGAGACTAACCCCAAGTGGTGGGGGGGGAGACTAGTTTAGGAGAGGTTGTCACCTCCACAATAAATGCGCTCACTTAACCCCCTGGCTACATTAATGGAGATGTGACTCCTGGACTAGATAACCTTGGTCACTGTAAATCACTTGAGTACTGATAGTACAGCTGATGGGATGGACGGTCAGAAGGAAGGCGCATGGATAATCAACAGATGGAAGAAAGAGAAGAAGGAGAGGGGGCTATATAAGAAGAACACAACAGAACAAAAAGGGAGGAGGGAAAAAGAAAAGGGGGAAAGGAAGGAAGCTCCTCAGATGAGTGCCGAGGAGCAACCTTAAGGAGCTGCCTGGATGCCTCGACCTCCAAAGGGTTGGAATTCCTGTTTTTAGAGTTGCCTGTCTGTTAGGGCCTAATTCTTCATCCCACTCTCTAAAAATGTATTGTTTGGGCTTGTTGGACTAGATACCCATCCTTTTTCTGGGTCCAATCCAAACTGAGTCCTTACAATATTATTTTAAAAATCAACCATAATTTTTTTGTTTGAATAGAAGTTTGATTGTACACACCGTGCTTGCACTATATAACTCAATATAACTGTAGGGATAAGGGCTCAAAATTATATATTGGGCCTTGGGCCTCATCCGAGGACGTTGGCATACCCGAAAAGGGATAAATAATTATAGGGGATTCTAGTTTAGAGTCTTATGAGTAAGAAAGGAATAGAAGGCGGATGCAGAGCCAGGATCACCAGAAATGAGATATATAATGTAAGAAACCCTTGAAGGAAGAGGGATCAAAAAAATAGAGTTTCATTTTTGTTCTTTTATTTTGATTATACTTTTTTTTATCCATGAGTTTTATTAAATTATTAAAGTATTATATATATTTTACATATTAATAAAATGTTTTCCTTTTTTATATATAATTTTTAATTAATCTAGTAATCACACTGTGTCACAAATTTGTTACAAATTTAATGTGCCAGACCGTAAATAACTGAAAAAAAAAAGAAGTAGTAAATTGATGTAAAATTAACAAGTAGTCACATAAAATAGTAGTGGAAAAACAAAAGAGAAGTGATAAATAATGTGAACCTAGAATTACTTTTTTTTTTTATAGGGACCTAGAATTACTATTTGGAACTTTGAACAGCTACATAAGTAATAATAATGATAAGATGTTGGTGACAATGATGAAGACACGCTAACAATGACAAAGACGGCTATAACGAATTGCCACAATGAATAAATACACACCTTCCTTCACCAATTGCCACAATTCTTCTAATGCTTTTAGCCTACATATCTGTTGCATTCATTCGGGCTTCTTTTTATTATACAACTACAGCGTTCATAGTACCCATTAGCCGAATCCCATACTTTGAGTTGCTTTTATTATATGTGGTATTTGCTGGATGATCCTGAAATAAAACTATACACTTCTTTCAGCAACAAAATGAGTTGCTTTTATCATATGTGGTATCCGCTGGATAATCCTGAGAAAAAACTATGCACTTTTTTTTAGTAATAAATGACATCCAAGGATGGAGTCAAGATTCAGAAATGGGAGGGTCAAAGTATAAATTAAAAAAAAAAAAAAATTGGTATAGACCAAACTTAACATAAGCTTGTTCAATTGCATTGTGTTAATTAACATCATAATTATATTCGTGGTAATTCTAAATTCTTCTTCTTCTTTGTAGGGTCACGATTTGTAGCCTAAACCCAAAAAGTATGAGATATGAGCCCAATGAGCACAGTACAATGAATTTGTAGAGAGTGGATGAAAGAGCTGGGTTTGTGGTGGATTGGACAACAGTTAATAAGGATTTTAAAGATGAACAAGCATGAAACACACGTAAACCTCAATAAAATGATTATCTGAGGAGATAGATTATGAATTAATCTAATAATTCTGAAAGTTAATACAGTTCTTAGTGCTACAATAATTCATTTTTTCTCTCTTTTTTCTCTCTTCCTCTCTCCCTCCCCTCTCCTCTTATGGGAGATCTTTTACATTATATAGTTCCTTTCAGGCCATCCTGATCGTACACTTGTTAACCATCTAAGCTTTCACTTAAGTGCATGTCCCATCAAAACATCTTCTTTGGCTCTCTGTGAATGGTGGTAGCTAAGACTGCACTGTTCAGGGGTCTTCTCCACATAAATGCGGCTAAAAAAGTTGCTGCAATACATTTAATGCGATGGTAGCAGCTTTTCTTTTAGATATTTCTTTGTTCTTATCACCTTTGTACGTGCTTAAGGTTTATCCCGATCATAGGAACTCCCTGGAAGGTCACCTAAATTATCTAAATGCATGCTTGACCGATATTCATTGTATCCGAGAAGGAGCTACTCCTCGGACTATATTCCTCCATTCTTTAGTTACATGATTCTCAACTTTGGAGCCTCTCCCAATCATTTATTCCTCCTCGGACATATCCACGTCTTTGGATAAGGCCCAAGGCCCAATATACCAATTTAGGCCCTTATCTCCATAATAACCCCTCAAAACTCTGGTTTTTCCCTTGCATCTGAGGAGAAGAAGTGGAATTTTGATTTGCCTTAAAATTGAGGGCTAGAAATGTCAAAAAAATCTAAGTTTACATGTGTGGAGATATAGTTTTGTGCGCGTCATCATTGTTACTGACGTTTCGGAATCCGCGAAGCATCATTAATTGCTTCAGGCAGCGTTATGTTCCCTACATCTAACGATGAGACTTTGATCCGATGGTCAATATTTCTTCATTAGGATTTGGGCGAGATAACTCCCACCCATTATTTGCCCACTATATAAAGTCTTGTAGGAAGTCATTCTTCCATTACTTTACAATCTCTCAAACTCTCCAGCGAACTTAAGCATTCAAGCTCACAAGACCTGTTGAATCATCGAACTCCTGCTTCTTTAGAAATCTTTGAGAGTTCTTCTAAAGATTTCAAGGATCACTGCTCATCTTATTCTACGTAAGTTTTGATTCTTTTGAATCCTTCTTTTACTCCTTGGCCAACCTCCTCGGCCTTCAACGTCTTATTTCTACCGGTTGTCATTTTCAGTGTTTTTCCTCTTTACTTGTCCGAAATGGGTAGATTTAATTATTTAGTGGATAGTCCTGCGAAGATAGAGATTTTTAAGAGTATCACATACCACAGGAGGTCGTCCTGCGGTGTTGTTTCCCGGAAGGAATAGTAACTGACCGAGAAGTGGGAGAATTCATAATCCCTAAGATAACTTTCATAGAATGAGGAATGACTCTCTTTATGGGTGATATTACAAGAGAATATCTCTGTAACCATAAGATTGTCCTCACCAGTGCGCACCCAATCTTTTTAGGATTCTAGGCAGTATCGACGCTTTGAACCAGCTTTTGGGCTTGAGGCTCACTTGGCATGACGTGGTTCATATGTACGAGTGTCATAAACAAAAAGGGGGGGGGGATTTTACCTTAAATCTCAATTCGATATTATCAGACTCATCTCCTGTCTCCCCAAATCTAATAAGGGGATGAAAGACGACTACCTAATTGCTTCACGAGCATGGCATGACGGTCTTCATTGCCTAACACAACCGGGAGATTTAGATGGGATATCTTAGATTTAGGCTTCCTAACAATAGATTTAGGCTCTTTGTCCTCGGCCTTGTTTTATTTCTTTTTTTCTTGTTGTTGTTTTTAATAAACAATGGACTTTAAGTTTCTGAGTACGCTTAGCTCTTTCTTGGTATCAACAGATAGAAGGCACCTAGCTCCTCGACTCAGCTTTACTAACGTAGCAGCCCTCAATTACCTGTTGAGATCCCATATTTTTGTAAGTGAAGACGGGCAATTTCGGGCTATCCATCTAATTTTGGATTTCAAGCCTCTTTCAGACAAATTTCAAGAGGCCGGCAATGCTATAAGGGCAGGTAACCAGCAAATAAATCGAATTGATGTGTCTCGGACAAATTTTTTGGCTCCATACAATCTTCCCCCAGTAGCTCACCCAGTCCCACAAGGTGTTCCTCTAGTCGTCCCATCGATTCAAGAAGTTCCCCTCGGAGTAGAGGTAGCTGAAGAAGGGGCTGCCTCTTTTAGTTCCTCGCTCGAAGAGGAAATTGATAAATTTCAATCCAGAGAAGAGGAAGCACAGGGAGTTCAAGCGATATTAATATCGGAGGCCGAGGAAGAACTGGATAGACATTCAAGTGTTCACGCCCCTACTCCTGTGATCATTTACTTGGAAGACACTTCAGATGAAGAAGAGGAAGACATGGCTTTGAAAGCAGACGGCAAGAGTCTAAGAGAGCTTATGAAAGGGAGGAATAAAGTATCCACCCCGAAAGAAGCCAATAAGTCTAAACCCACAGCGAATCTTCCTCCTCCCCCTCCTCAGCTTCCTACTGACCTTGGATTGAAGTCAATCCCTGAGCTGAAGAAGAAGAGGCCAAATGAAATCCTTAAAGAAGGCGAGGTGGGTCCCTTAAAGGAAAACAAACAACAAAAGGTGGTCAAAGACTAGCGAGGCAAAAGGTCCTCTTCTGTTAAGAGCTAAGAGGATCCTCTCGCGGCTAATGTGCGCCGACCTCCGTGCACATGGTCCCCTAAGCTAGAGGTAGATGGTGCCTCCATCGCTTAGGACGCCTCAGTCAAGAATTATCAAGGAGGGCAAGCAGGTCATATTGCTGAGGCCTTGGAGCAACCACTTCTCCTGCCAAGAGATATGGATGCTTACAGACGCTTCAATCAGCCTGAACTTTTCTTATCCCTTAAGAGGGATTTGGCTATGGTAAGTGACTTGGCCCACCCCTTTATGTAAATACTTAGTCACTTTAACTTATATTATTGTTTATTTATTTATTTATTTATTTATTATCTTATTTAGAATTTTCCAATTCCTGTTATGCAGATTACCCAAGAAGTTTATGTGGCTGAGGAATGAGGCAAGGATGCCTGTAATGAGGCCAGGGCAAAGGCCCATTCTTGGTCCGAGGTTGAGAAAACTCTGAGGGCCCTTAGGGAGGATCAAGCCAGACTATCCGAGAAGCTGAAAGAGGTGATCCAAGCCAGGGATAGTGCCGATGCAAGTCTCAAGACTGTAGAGAGGCAAATAGAAGATCAACGCCAGAAGTTGCATTTAACCGAGATCAACTTGGCCACGGAAAGGCAACTGGTGAAAGATCTTTGGGCTGAACTTCAAAAGGTCAAGGAGGCAGCCCAACTAGCTAAGGAGGCAGCCAAGGCTAAGAAGCAAGCATCGTATAAGCTTGGGTTGGAGGAGACTCAAGTCAGGCTCACAGAGGAGCTCTTTGCAGTGTGCAGAGAATACTGCGATGTGTCTTGGGGGTAAAGCCCTTGATGCTGCTGGGGTCCCTGTAGACTCTAACTCCTCTCACTCCCAGCAAGCTCTAGAGGCATCCGAATAACCATTGGTTAACCAAGCCCCTCCTGCTCTCTTTGAAGCTTCTAAGGAGTCTGACTAAGCTGGTGGCCAGGGTTAGAGAGCTGATGATCCTCAAGACAAGGGTAAGGGCCAGGGTAAGAAGAAAGTTCCTTCTAAATCCAAAGACCAAGCCCAAGCCCAAAATGCTATTGCCTCCCAGCCAAGTCAAGTAATTGACCCTCTTGCCCCCAAAATGAAGACTTAGCTATTAGGACCTTTATTTTATTTATTTATTTTTTTTTTTAAGGAATGTAATATACTCTTTTTCTGAACAATGAATGTATTCTTCTTTTATCTCCTATGTCTTCATTATATATACTGTCAGGTTTATTGTTTTTACAGATAATATTGATTTGTTGTTACTTTAACCTAAACAGAATAAAAAATAACACCCTTCTAATGATGCCAATAACTTACCTAAGTACTAATAAAAACTGGCTTGTATAAGAATTAGTAATAAACTTGGTAAATAATGGAAGATAAAGGTGAGTGTAAATTTAAACCAAGTATGTGGTCTGAGAGAATCCGTTTAAACACTTGTAAGAATTGTAATTGAGTGTTAACCAACTCATATCAATTGGTCCGAGGACTTCGGGCATGATTGAGTTTATGTTTAAACACTTATAAGAATTGTAATGAAGTATTAACCAACTCATATCATCTGGTCTGAAGACTTCAGGCATGATTGAGTTTAAGTTTAAACACTTATAAGAATTGTAATGGAGTGCTAACCAACTCATATCATCTGGTCTGAGGACTTCAGGCATAATTGAGTTTAAGTTTAAAGACTTATAAGAATGGTATAGTAACAAAAAGTACAAAACCCTTACGTAACAGGTAAACATGTTAATCAAGGAAAAAGTTGTTAATAATAATACCTCTTAAGGTTGTTTAAATTCCATGGGCATGGTACTACATGATTATCTAAATCTTCTAGAAAATATGCCCCGATGCCAGCCCCTGAGGTAATAAGGTATGATCCTTCCCAATTAGGTCCTAACTTTCCCCAAGCTAGGTTCTTTGCAGTGCCCACAACTTTCCTTAACACCAGATCACCAAGCGTTAAAGGTCTTAGTTTCACATTGGCATCATAACCTTGTGTGAGCTTATGTTGATAATATGCCAACTGGACCATTGCATTTTCCCTTCTCTCTTCAATCAAGTCCAAATTCTTCTCTAGTAGTTCATTGTTTGCACTCGGACTGAATGAACTGGTTCTTAACGTTGGGAAACCAATTTCTAAAGGGATGACAGCTTCAGCCCCATAAGTCATTGAGAAGGGTTTCTCCCCAGTAGATCTGTGAGGAGTGGTTCGATATGTCCAGAGAACATGTGGCAGTTCTTCCACCTATTTGCCCTTCACATCATCTAATCTTTTCTTTAATCCATTCACTATGACCTTGTTAATAGCCTCAGCTTGTCCATTCCCTTGGGGATAAGCAGGGGTGGAATATCTATTCGTGATTCCCAATTCACAACAATAACTTCTGAACGCTTTGCTATCAAATTGAAGGCCATTGTCCGAGATGAGGGTATGAGGAATCCCAAACCGAGTGACAATATTTCCCTAGACAAATCTCTTGGCATTTACATCTCTGATGTTAGTCAGAGGTTCAGCTTCGATCCATTTGGTGAAATAGTCCGTGCCGACCAGCAGGTATCCAGGTTAGTGTATGTTTGGTGCGAACTGTTGGCACTGATCGTATTTTTTCACATATTCTTGGGCCTCCCTTTGCATATTTGGACACCAATAACCTTGGGTGATGGCTCTATGTGTTAGGGATCTACCTCCAGTATGACTTTCACAAATTCCTTCATGTAGCTTCCCGAGGAGTAATTCAGTTGTCTCAGGATGTACACACAATAAATATGGTCCTGAAAAAAGAACGTTTATATAATTTTTGGTTCTCGGATAGCCAGAATCGAGTGGCCTTTCTCCGTACCTTGTCAACCTTTGACTTTTCTTCAGGCAGAATGTCTTCCTTCAAGAAGAGAACGATGGGGTCCATCCAGCTGGGCCCTACTCTGACCTGGCGAACTCGGACTGCCTCTTTTTTCATCTTTGCGAGTTTGTACAAATCCTCTATGAGGATAACCCGAGGCAAATTCTGTGCCGAAGAGGTCGCAAGTGTGGCTAGGGAGTCAGCATGTGTGTTTCCACTTCTGGGGATGTGCAATAAGTTGAAAGATTCGAACTCTGATTGCAGGCATCTAACTTGACTCAAATATCCTTGCATTCTTTCATCTTTCGCTTCGAATTCTCCTTTTACTTGGCTGACAACTAACCTCGAGTCCAAGAACATTTTCACTGCTTTTTCGCCCATTTTTTGAACCATAGCCATTTCCATCAGTAGAGCTTCATATTCGACCTTATTATTTGTAGCCGAGAAGTCTAGCCTCAATGACTTTTCAATGGTTATTTTCTCAGGAGATACCAGCACTAGCCCCACTTCGAACCCTTTCTGATTTGCTGCACTGTCAACGTACACCTCCCAGGATAAGTGGCCTTGTTGGGCAATCATGCCAACCGATTTTTCATCCATGTTCTATGTTGGTACCAATTCTTATAATGGGGGTTTAGCGAACTCGGTCACCAGATCTATGAGAACTTGGCCCTTGATGGAGGTACAAGGCATGTACTTGATGTCAAAAGCCCCTAGAATCGTACCCTTAGAATCGTACCTCATTTAGCTATCCTCCCTGTGTAATCGACACTTCGAAGTATGGTTTTAAGCGGAATTTGGGTGAGGACAAAAACTGTATGTGCTTGGAAATAATGGGGCAACTTCTGTGTACCATGCACTACTGCTAGGATGGCTTTTTCCAGCAGTAGATAACGAACCTCGGCCTTATGCAGTAACTTACTCACATAATAAACTGGCCATTGTATACCACGATCAACTCGTATCAATACCAAACTTACAGCATAAGGGGCCACAACAATGTAGGCAAATATGACCTCATTTGGCTCAGGACTAGACATGATTGGTGGCCGAGCTAGATAATCTTTCAGCTGTTGGAAAGCTAAAGCATATTCTTCAGTCCACTCAAACCCCTTCCATTTGTTGATCAACAAGAAAAAAGGCCTGCATTTATCTGTTGATCGAGAGATAAATCGGTTCAAAGCAGCGCCATTCCAGTCAATTTCTAGACTTCTTTGGGATTCTGAGGTGGTTGCAAACTGTTAATAGCCTTTATCTGGTCGAGATTGACCTCAATTCCCTATGAGTTACTATATAACCCAAGAATTTGCTTGATCCCACGCCAAACGAGTACTTAGAAGCGTTAGGTGCAACTTGTAATTTCTAAGAACTTTAAAGATGTTTCCAAGGTCTCCCACATGCTTAGAAACTACCTTACTTTTCACCACCATGTTATCTATGTAGATTTCAATATTCTTACCCAACTGTGGCTCAAACATCCTCGTCGTCATTCTTTGGTAGGTGGATCCCGCATTTTTTAAATCAAATGACATTATTTTGTAGTGGTAGTTTTCAATGGGGGTGACAAAAGCAGTCTTCTCCTGATCATCTAGGACTAAAGGTATTTGGTGATAACCTTGAAAGGCATCCAGGAAGCTCATCTGTGGATGACCCATAGTTGCATCCACTAGCTGGTCTATTTTTGGCATAGGGAATGCATCTTTAGGGCAAGCCTTGTTCAAATATATGAAGTCTACGCAAACTCGCCACTTTCCACTCTTCTTATTCACCACCACAGTATTTGCTAACCATTCAGGATAAAAAAAAAAAATTCCTTAATAGCTCCAGCTTGCTTGAGCTTCGTTACTTCCTCTAGTACTGCATCAGTGTGTGCCTTGGATAAGCGCCGAGGAGGCTGTTTCTTTAGGGTGACCAATGGATTGATATTTAAGTGGTGACAGATGAATTCTGGATCCACTCTTGGGGCTTTATAAGCATTCCAGGCAAATACATCTACATTTTTCTTAAGAAATTCTAATAGCATCTCTCTTTCTTGAATGCGTGATTGAGAACTAACCTGAAAAAACTTCTCAGGATCATCGTCAATAACCACCTTAACCAAATCTTCGCATTTCGCCCCATCGGCTTAATCATCTATAGGCCACGCCAAAGATTTTAACTGCTACAAATCCTTTCCAGCATGGGCCAAGGACTCAGCCTCGGGCTTATGTTGGATGGTAGCTATCAAGCATTATCTGGCCATAGATTGATCTTCTAAGATCTCCTTAACCTGGCCTTCAGAAGGATATTTAACCTTATGGTGGAGAGTAGAAGAAACAGCTCCTAGTGTTTGAAGCCAGGGTCTAGCCATGATTGCTGTATATGGTGAATATGCGTTTACAATGATGAAATTTACCTCTACTACTTCTGGACCAGTTTGCACAGGTAGTCGAATTTGACCCTTTGGGACAACGACCTTCCCGTTGAAACTTACCAGGGGGGAACTGTAGGGCGTTAAGTCCTTGGGTTTTAAGTTCAGCTCCTTATACAGGTCAGAATTGAAAATTCGAAATGCGTGTAAAACACCTTTGAACGTTTAGACCCCAAATTACAAAATATCAATTCAAGCTTATTATCAAACAATTAATGTGCGGAACATTAACATAAGCCATACACAGAATTGATAAACAATCTAAGCCAATTATAATCACATCCACAACAAAAAATAAAAGGCAAAGATAAAGGAAGAGAGATGCAAACACAAGGACAACACGCGATGTGTTATCGAAGAGAAAACCGAAGCCCTCGGCATAAAACCTCTCCGCCGCCCTCCAAGCAGTAAATAATCCACTAAAGAATGTAGTTGGGATACATGAACAGCAGAAGACCCTCCAAGCCTAATCTACCCAGTGTACCTAAGCCCTTCAAGCTTCTTGCTCCAACGAGGTTACGCCGAACTTATTTCTTCTTTAGCTTACCGGATTCCACTATACACCATAGCATCAACCAATAGTCATTGGTCCCTTCCAAACTGCTTCCCTTAGCACCAAATGTACCTTCTCACAGACGTGGGTGTGATAAGAAAAGGATTTGGTCAATAGTCTCTCAAGGATGTATCAATAGAGAGGAAGAGAGTAGAAGAATTTGTAGAGTCTCTTAGTGAAGATTGGGGATAAGGCAATCTTATTTTTCTCTAGAGCTTCTCTCACAAAATTCTCTCTAGAAGCTTTCTTGATTTCATGGGTATAATGGTCTATATATAGTGGTGTGTGTTTGGAATACGAAGAGTCAGTTTTTGCCAAACAGGGTAAGTTGGTAGCTTGACCTCGCGGCTTGTCCAAGTCGCGAGGTAACGGCCTGACCAGCCTAGGACTTTTGTCCTGTAGTACGACAGCTAGCGCGACCCTTCAGCTTCCCGCATGCTTCTCACGTGCACAGAATTTGGCAGCTTGCAAGCCGTGAGTCAGTCGCGAGTCCTAACCGCGAATCTCTACTTCTTTGCATAAACTTGAGCTTTTCTTCACACTCTCTTCACACACTATCCTTACATGAATCCCACTAAATACAGAAGTACTAAATTACAAGAAAATTGGCATGGAATAAAGCCAACAAGATAGTTGATAAATTTCAACCTTACAATCTCTCCCTTTGGCTATTCCGTGACAAAATCCTAAAACAAACTCTAGACTTAACGTGTGAGTTGGGAACAGTTGGAAAACTCACTCACACCTAACTCTAGAATCTGTGAAGCTTTTGAACTATAAGAACAAGAACTCCTGAAACACAACAACACAATAAGTTCATTGTATGCAGAAAACTTGTAATGCATATGGAGTAAGCACAATACGATCAAGCACAATGGAATAAAGCAATAAACCATGGCAAGACCAAAACAAGCAATCACTATAAACAAGTGATCACAATATTCATTCACACTTGGAATGAACATCCGGACATTCAAGTTGACAAACACAAGGCACATCACTTGAATGGCTAACACTCAACCAATGCACAGTTATATGAAGTATGTGCATCTAGGAAAAATTCTACAAGGGCACAAGAGTGACAGTACTTAGAAGGAAATGCATAACATTTAGTTGGAATTACTGATTTAATAAGGCACAAAGGCTACATAAAGTATCGTACAAACCACAAAGGCCCACAAATGCAAAGAAACAACCCTAAAAGCTTACAAAAGCATCATTGGCACAAATCTTAAACAGAAACCTTAAAAATCTACAAAGGTAACAGGTACAAACCAACACATAAAGTACTGAATAATATAACATGAAAACAGAAATATGCTAAAGTTAGACAAAGGCGATAAACAGAAGCTAATTTGGTGAAATCTCCCCCTTTCGATGAACTCCCCCTGCCAACATCATCTCCCCCTTTTTGTCAAGGAATAGCTAGTTCTCATCATCTTCTAGCTTTCTTTGGATTTGATCCAATTGAGCTTGGATAGAGGTGAACTTCATATCCCGTCGAATGTTGAGGTAGTGCAAGATGGATGAAAGTTCAGACATCTTTGAACTCAACTCATGGACAGATGCTACAATAAAGTCTAGCTTCTCATCGATGGGGATTGAGTTAGAGTGCGAACCATTGTGGAACGCTGAAGATTCTATCTTGGTTCCCTTCTTACTATAACCAATGCTGGCGTTGAATGTGCTTATGTTGATTGGACTTGGTTTTGCACAGGGAAATTCATTTTCTGAAGGATGGATTCCTTTAAGCTTCAAAATCCTTGAAATGAGACAGTAGAAAGGTATGCATATCCTTGACTCAGTTCGTAGAACTGTTTTGCGAAGAACATGAAAGATATGAGCACAAATGTCTATCTCTACATCAGAGATCAGATCATGAAGGAACAATGCACACCCAAGGTTCATATATCTTGTGCTGGATAGGGAGTACAGGTTGTGAAACATGACAATCATAAGCACCCTTAATTTTGGAGGAAGAAATGAAACACTGACTGAGTTGCCATTTGAGGAAAATTCCAAATCTTTTCCAAGAACTTCCTGAAGTAAGTCCTCATCTGGATATAAATCATCATACACCGGTGAGTTTCCAAGCGGTTGATGTGAAGAATCTCTGCCAGGTATGTGGGAGAGACCGAGAAACTTTTTCCTCTAACCCAACACTTAAGTTCGTCTCCTTCAACAATTGCATTGGCATAAATTTTTTTTTACCAAATTCTCATATGCATCATCAAGATCAGAGAAAAGATAATTCAAATCCTTGTGAGTAAACCATTGAGGGATGTCGATGTCAAAAAGAGATTGCTGATCAACGGCCCTTTCAATCAATGGTGTAGCATTTCTAAAATAGTTTTCATGAGTCTGAAAAGCAGCATACGATCGGAACCTGTTAGGATCAAACACACCTGATGGGGAACGAGTCCTTTTTGGTCTAAGAGAGAAATCATCAATTTCAATGACAGGTTCCTTCCCTTTGCTGCTACCTCCCTTCACAGCTGATCTCTTGAAAGGAGACATATTGATTCTGCAATATTGGTTATCATAAACAAGAGAAACCAAACAAGACACCAAAACAGTATTAGCAATGTGTCAGATTCACACCATGGATGATGCAGAAAACCCTAAATACGTAAGATTTAGGTTCAAACTATGACAATGAGTGTGTGTATACAACCAAAATCACAATAGGTACACAAGATAGAGAAGATCAGTGTACAAACCATCACAAACATACAATAAAACTAGAAAGTCAGAAACTCTTGTTCGAACAAGATAAATCACAAACCATAATAGCAACGACACAACTCAAGAGAATAATGCTCAAATCAGTAAGTATGAAGTGAAAGAAAGAAAATCCATACTTTTTGGTTGAAGATTTGAGATGAGATGATGCAGAAATGGAGTCTTTCTCAATGAGACTCGGAGTGTTTAAGAGAGAGAAATGAAGAAGACAATGAACAGTCACTAATATTCGAGAGAAAAACTGAAAAACAATTTTTAAAACTGTCCATAAAACACAAAACACGTGTTTTTTGCAACTTAGTTAAGTCGCTAGCCAGTCGCCAGGGTAAGCCGCAAAACACTGTGAAGGCCAAGATTTTCAAAAAATCTTCTAAGTGTTTTTCACGACTGGAAGGTTTACCCGCGAGATAGTCGTCAAGGGAGCCACGAAAATCTCTATGTACCCCTCACGACTAGACCTTCCAACCGTGAACAAGTCACCTCATTAAGCCACAAAAACCATAAAAACACAAATTTTGAAAAATTTTCTAAGTATTTTTCGCGACTGCAACCATGACTCGCCAGTAAGCCGTGAAGAATCTCAGAGTAAGCTCGCGACTTGGGCATGCGACTGGACTTACCTGCGACTGAGTCGCCAAAACAGGGCAACACTGTTTTTGAAATTTTTGTCAATTTTTTGAAAACAAAATACTTTCCAAAAACAAAATAAAACACTCAAAAATCTTTTTGTGTTTGATCAACACGGATTGAGCTTGTGAAAACACATTTAAACAAGTACAATCACACAAATGAATATGGCATTCATTGAACATAGACTTGTGTGTTGTGTGTGAATATCAAAAGTGAGATAGTTCTTAGTCTAATGTGAAGCTTCAATGATCAATTCAATCAAGGCATGCACAACTAGCACTAGATAGTGTGACCCATCTCAATTATAGAAATGTGCATATATGACCTCCCACATAAACTTGAGTAGATTTTTTTTGAAGCTTTTCATTTGGCTCCATTTTCAACATATCATTCGATATTTTTGAATAAACATATCTCATTGTGAGATAGATGCCTGAAATTTTCAATATTTCAAATTGATGAGTTAGCATTTGGCTTTTTGGGCGTCAAACATTTTATTTTGGTCGCTTTCCCTTTTTTCTAGTTAAATACTAGTATGTGCGACAGGCTTTTGCAGCTCAATATCTCTTTTCATTTGGAGATTTACATTTGATGAGCTCTTTAAGCAAAGCAATAAAATAAAAGTGGGAAGATATATAGGCATAAGTCTATGCATGTCTCAAGATCAACAAAATCATTCACTAATCATTCATGACAAGGTTGAAGATTTATTTACAACAGTCACATAGATTTCAGAATTTCTTCCACAATAATATGAGTGCATAAGAGACAAGCTAAGCTCATTAAATGCACAAAGCCATAAGTACAGATGTACAAGACAAAATATGCTTTGAGACAACACTCAACAAAGTTGATCAAACTTTTTTGATTTTCTACTTTTTATGTGTTTTTGGATTTTTGACATAAAAGTAATAAAAGATTGATCAAAAACAATGTAAAAACATTTTAAAGCGAAACAAATAAACACGCAACAACTTAAAACAAACAGAAGCATAAGGCAAACGACCAAACATATTCACAAGGGATAGGAAGAATTGATGCATGGACATGTTATGATGCTTATGCATGAGTGCCCTTCGTCACCCACACGTCACGTGCGTTTGGGGTGATATCGTTTACAGATTTGGTACGAGAGTTTGGACTATCAAACCTTCGTGTGAAGCTTTCCAAGCAATTTGTGAAGGCACCAATCATCTTCATCATATCCATCATTTCGGGATCACAGTTTTGACTTCTTGGTCAACCACCCCAAGATCTCTCGTCATTTCTCCTTTCTCGTGATCGAGGAGCGCTTGCATTGTTTAATGCTCTCAACTTATGATAGTTGGGTCTAGTATGTCCTTGCATTCCGCAATAGTGACAGAGATAGTTCATTCTAGGACCCTGCTGTGATCTTGGAAGTGATCTTCCTCTAGCTCCATATCTGGATTCTGATTGATTGCGGGACTTATTGAACACCCGTTGATCAGCAACATTTTTCATCTTCTTAGCCTTAATCTTCTCAAGAGTAGACTTATTCACAGTCATCTCTTTAGCCTTTACGAACTTCACTTCTTTGATGACCTTGGCTGACGAGCTACTCCCTCCGGTGTATCCCAACCCGGACTTGTCTAAGGAAGGTTTTTGAAATGAAATAACATCTTCTAACTTTTGGGAGGAGACTCTCTCTATCTTGGCATGAGCTTGCACTACCTTTTACTCAAGAAATCTCACTTTTGTGTAAGCTTCTGATAGCTCACCATTTAGTGTTTCAATTTCACACTTCGCTTCCTTGTATCGTGCCAAAAGACTTTTGTAATCTTCCTCAGCCCTCTTCATCTTTTTAATGGCTGCATTAGCCACCTTAGCATATTCACTGATCTTCTCAAGGAGTGAGTTGTAAGTCTCTTGCAATCCCACTGCTTCTCCAACTTCCTCATCTTCAGACTCCTCAACTATTCCAATAAACTCCAAATCAGAATGTTCACCAAACTCCTTCACAAGTGTATCCAAATCATCTGAGGACTCCACATGTGCAATGGTCATGAATGCGGAGTAGTTTCCTTCTCTGTCACAACTCTCTTCAGAATCAGAACTCGAAGAGTCTGTATCACTTAGCATTGTGGCATACGCCTTGCCTTTCCTTCTCAAGAAATTAGGACACTCCTTCTTTAGATGTCTATGGCCATTACATTCATAACACACAATGTCCGAAGGAGATTGAAAATCCTTCCCTTCTTTCCTCATAAATTCTTTTCTATCACCTCTCGAAGATGAAAATTTTCCTCTGTTGAAAGATTTCCCACTGTTCTTCATCTTCAGAAATTTGCGGAAGTTTTTCGCAAGATATGCTACTTTCTTCTCCACTCCATCTTCTTCGGAAGGATCATCCATTCTTTCGGTGATGGTTTTGAGAGCAAGCGATTTACTCGTTTTGTGGGAAAGCAGTCCCAGTTCATATGTTTGGATAGACCCAATTAGCTCTTGAATTTTGATCTCATCCAAGTCTTTACTCTCTTCTATGGCTATGACTTTTGCTCTAAAACTTTTAGGCAAGGACTTCAAGATTTTTCTCACCACCTTAGTATCTTCAATCTTCTCACCAAGATTGAGCTTAGCAATGACAATTTCGTTAAGCCTCCTATAGAACGAATCAAACGATTCACCTTCTCCCATCTTAAGCTCTTCAAATTTGGTGGTAAGCATTTGGAGCTTTATGTCCTTCACCTTTTTAGTCCCCTCATAAGTTGTCTCCAAAATCTCTTAAGCTTCCTTGGCAATTGTCGTGTGAAATATCTTGTGGAATTCATCTGGAGACGCACCACAGAAGATAGTGTTTAAAGCTTTACTATTAGCATTGGCTGCTACAAGAGCTGCCTTATCCCAAGTAGATTTAGCAGCCTCTGGCCTAGTCCAACCTATTTCAACCGCATCCTACACGATGTCATCAATAGAGCATAGAAATGCTCTCATTCTAACTTTCTAGAAGGCATAATTGTTGCCATCAAAAAATGGTAGAACATTTAAGGATTGAGACCTATTCATTTCAAAAAGGGTCAAGGATTACACTCAGATATTTAAACCACAGCAAGTGTACCCGCTCTGATACCAATTGAAAGTTCAAAATGCATGTAAAACACCTTTGAACATTTAGACCCCAAATTACAAAATATCAATTCAAGCTTATTATTAAACAATTAATGTGTGGAACATGAACATAAGCCAAACACAGAATTGATAAACAATCTAAGCCAATTATAATCACATCCACAACAAAAAATAAAAGACAAAGATAAAGGAAGAGAGATGCAAACACAAGGACAACACGCGATATGTTATTGAAGAGAAAACCGAAGCCCTCGACGTAAAACCTCTCCGCCGCCCTCCAAGCGATAAATAATCCACTAAAGAATGTAGTTGGGATACATGAACAGCAGGAGACCCTCTAAGCCTAATCTACCCATTGTACCTCAACCTTCCAAGTTTCTTGCTCCAACGAGGTTGCGCCAAACTTATTTCTTCTTTAGCTTACCGGATTCCGCTATACACCATAACATTAACCAATAGTCATTAGTCCCTTCCAAACTGCTTCCTTTAGCACCAAATGTACCTTCTCACAGACATGGGTGTGATGAAAAAATGATTTGGTCAATAACCTCTCAAAGATGTATCAATGGAGAGGAAGAGAGTAGAGGAATTTGTAAAGTCTCATAGCATCAACCAATAGTCATTGGTCCCTTCTAAACTGCTTCCCTTAGCACCAAATGTACCTTCTCACAGACGTAGGTGTGATGAGAAAAGAATTTGATCAATAGACTTTCAAAGATGTATCAATGGAGAGGAAGAGAGTAGAGAAATTTGTAGAGTCTCTTAGTGAAGATTGAGGATAAGGCAATCTTGTTTTTCTCTAGGGTTTCTCTCACAAAATTCTCTCTGGAAGCTCTCTTGATTTCGTGGGTATAAGGGTCCATATATAGTGGTGTGTGTTTGGAATAGAAAGAGTCAGTTTTTGCCAAACAGGGTAAACTGGCAGCTTAACCTCATGGCTTGTCCAAGTCGCGAGTTCAAGTCACGAGGTAATGGCCTGGCCAGCCTGGGACTTTTGTCTTGTAGTGCGATAGTTGGCGCGACCCTTCAGCTTCCCACATGCTTCTCACGTGCACAGCATTTGGCGGCTTGCAAGCCGCGAGTTAGTCGCGAGTCCTAGTCGCGAATCTCTGCTTTTTTGCACAAACTTGAGTTTTTCTTCACTCTCTCTTCCACACTACCCTTCCATGAATCCCACCTAAATACAAGGTTACTAAGTGCTAAATTACAAGCAAATTGGCATGGAATAAAGCCAATAAGATGATTGATAAATTTTAACCTTACAGGGATACATTATCTCAGCCCCACTGCCTTGGTCCACCATCACCCTCTTCATATCATACCCTTCAATTCTAAGGGTGATTACCAAAGCATCGCTATGGGGTTAGATGGTTCTAGTTTTATCTTCATCCGAGAAGCCCAAGACTAGTGAAATTTCCATTCTAGCCCTTTTCAGATCTTGATTAGTGTTTTCTATGGATAGACGAGTTACAAATATTACCCTAGACGGGCAGGATCCTCTCCCTGGTGCAACGAAAATGACATTTATCGTTCCCAAGGGGGGTCTTGAAGAATCATCTCTCCGAGATTCTAAGTTTGCCTGGCTCCCCTGACCACTAAAGTGGCGCAAGTGCTATTTTAACTTGCCTTTGCGGATAAGCTGGTCCAAGTGGTCCCACAGACTTCTACAATCCTCTGTGGTATGCCCATGATCCTGATGGTATTGGCAATAGAAGTTATGGTTGCGTCTTTTGGGGTTTCCCATCATTTTATTTGGTCGTTTGAAGAACGGCTCATTTTTAATCTTTTCCAAAACTTGATGCACTGGCTCTTGGAACACGGCGTTGACTGCTTGAAAATTCGCCGACCTTGATTGTCCAATAAAATCTCTCCGTGGTCTATTGTTACTGTACCGATCCGACCTGAAGTCCCTCCTCTCCTGAGGGACAACCTTATCCTTCCCTTTCCCCCGCTGCTAATCCTCTTCAACCATTTTATACTTATCAATCCTGTCCATCAGTTGACGCACACTAGTGACAAGTTTGCTAGTTAGAGATTTTCTCAAACCGTGGTCGGCGGGGAGGCCCAACTTAAAAGTACTGATGGCCACTTCATCAAAATCAACATCTATCTAGTTAAACATCTTCTAGTACCTATCTGAATATGTTTTCAGAGTCTCACCCTCTTGCATGCTCAAGGATAGTAGGGAAGTCAATGGCCAAGGAACTCTGCGATATGTGACAAAATGGGAACCAAATGCTTGAGTGAGCTCTTTGAAGGAACTTATAGAATCTGCTCTCAGGCTATCAAACCACCTTATTGCAACTGGTCCTAGACTGGAGGGAAACACCTTACACATCAAAGCCTCATCCTTGGAATGGACAGCCATCCTCTGATTGAAATGGCTCACATGCTCCACAGAGTCTGTTCGACCATTATAGATGGTCAACGTTGGATGATGAAAACAATGAGGAAGTCTTGCCTTTTCAATTTTACGCGTGAAAGGTGACCTGGAGATTTGGTTCAAGGCCTTACTTATAGCATCATTTCCTACGCCTCTACGTGACGGGCTTCGAAATCGCTGCTCACGATGATGCTCTTCTTCATAGGAAAAGGATTCACTAGGCGGGGTTCGAGACCTCCGCCTATAATTAACGTCCTGTTCGTCATCGGAACAATCGTCAGAGTTCGAAGAAACCCACTTCCTCTTTGCATGGCATAACTTCCTTTTTAATTGATCAATTTCCAGTTGCATGTTCTTGTTGTTCTCTGCATGGGAAATATGACTTCCACCTCGAGGCTGACTTCGGTCAGTGTGTGTGGTGTGCACACTTCCTTCATGATCACCTCTCCGTTCAAGGTTGAGAAAAGGATCACCATGCTAGGATGCCCTTGATTCTGCTGGTTGTGGACTTGATTCTACCATCGTTAACCATTGCTTTCACTACTGCTCAAGCTCTCCCCACAGATGGCGTCAATTGTAGGGTCACAATTTGTAACCTAAGCCCAAAATGTATGGGATATAAGCCCAACGAGCCCAATACAATAAATTTGTAGAAAGTGAATGAAAGAGTTGGGCTTGTGGTGGATTGACCAACGGTTAATAAGGATTTTAAAGATGAACAAGTATGAAACACACATAAACCTCAATAAAATGATTGTCCGAGAAGATAGATTATGAATTAATCTAATAATTCTGAAAGTTAATACAGTTCTTAGTGCTACAGTAATTCATTTTTTCTCTCTTTTTTCTCTCTTCCTTTCTCCCTCCCCTCTCCTCTTATGGGAGATCTTTTATATTATATAGTTCCTTTTAGGCCATCCTGATCGTACACTTGTTAACCATCTAAGCTTTCACTTGAGTGCATGTCCCATCAAAACATCTTTTTTGGCTTTCTGTGAATGGTGGTAGCTGAGACTGCACTGTTTAGGGGTCTTCTCCACATAAATGCGGCCAGAAAAGTTGCTGCAATGCATTTAATGCGGTGGTAGCAGCTTTTCTTTTAGATATTTCTGTGTTCTTATCACCTTTGTACGTGCTTAAGGTTCATCCTGATCATTGGAACTCCCTGGAAGGTCACCTAAATTATCCAAATGCATGCTTGATCAATATTCATCGTATCCGAGAAGGAGCTACTCCTCGGACTATATTCCTCCATTCTTTACTTACGTGATTCTCAACTTTGAGGCCTCTCCTAATTATTTATTCCTCCTTGGACATATCCATGTCTTCGGATAAGGCCCAATGCCCAATATACCAATTTGGGCCCTTGTCCCCACATTCTTCTTCTTCAATTTTTTTTTTTTTTTTTTTTTTTTTTTGAGAATTCTAGATTATTCTGTAATGAACTATTACCAATTTTATATATGGTGATTTTTCAAAAATTTATTTCATGTATTTTAGAAATTGGGACATCAAACTAGATGTTGACAATACTGCATTTTCAATATGAGCTTCGAAATTATTTTGAATTTTTCTTAATAAAAAAAAGAAAAAAGAAAAGAAAAAGGCAACAATAATTAATTATAAGGAATTTATCCTATATCTACCTAACCATTTAAATAATATTTTGACATAAGATTAACAAATTTCTCTCATTTCTTAAAAAGTAACGCTACCAAACAATTTATTACAGCAAACTCATCATATAATTTTTTTAATAAAAAAATTAACATTATTATTACAGCAAACACAACTAAAAACTTTTTAAAAATTAACTTTAAAAAAAAAAAAAAAAAAAAAAAAAAAAAAAAAAACAAAAAAAAAAAAAAAACAAAA
>NW_027069601.1:74353-149111 GCF_002906115.3 Quercus suber | reverse complement strand
TTTTTTTTTTTTTTTTTTTTTTTTTTGAGAATTCTAGATTATTCTGTAATGAACTATTACCAATTTTATATATGGTGATTTTTCAAAAATTTATTTCATGTATTTTAGAAATTGGACATCAAACTAGATGTTGACAATACTGCATTTCAATATGAGCTTCGAAATTATTTTGAATTTTTCTTAATAAAAAAAGAAAAAAGAAAAGAAAAAGGCAAAAAAGTGGCAAACAGGAACAAATTTAGGAACATCAGTATTCCTAACAGCAAATCTAGTCTCAGATTTTGGTTTTTGCCTCAACAAAGAACAATTTGGTCTAATATGACCAACAACACCACAAAGGTGACAGATAGGCACAAAAACAGATTTATTATGCTCTCTAACAGTAGGCTTAGACATAAGTTTAGAAATTTCAACGTCTACATCAGAACTTTTACCTTTGTCTAACCTAGCAACATAAGCCTTTTCTTTATTATTCCTCTTGAAATGAGGGATATAAACTTTCTCAATTTTAGGCTTGAGAGAAACAGAAACACTTCTGTTATCAACAGCAGGCTTGGTACTAGTCAAATTTTCAATTTTAGCTTTATATTCAACTAATTCTTGTTCCAAGCTATTCATCTTCTCATCTTGAGAGGAAATTTGATTTCTCAAAAATTCATTTTTTTTATTTGATTCATCTAATCTAACAACCAATTCCTCTTTTTCAAGATTAGCCAATTTTAACTCTTCTTTGAATTTCTTACAAATTTTCAAAGATTTAGATAATTCCTTACAAAGAGTTTCACAGACATCAATAAAATCAATAGAGGCATGAGCAGAAACATGATCAAAAAGACACTTCAAATTATCCATGACAACAGGAGTCAAGGATCAGCTCTTAGATCAAAAGATCTAAAACAAAAGAGCTACCCGCTCTGATACCACTTGTCGGACCATGTGCCTTACCAATCCATCCAACAACCAATTGGTGAAGGATGAGGAGGCACAAATCTTTTATAATATTCGATCACAGACCAAGCTCATTGATATTGGAGCAAATTGTGAAATCCCTCACAATCCCTCCCTCACAATGCAGTTCCAACGATTCGAACCTATGACCGGGCTCTGATACCACTTGAACGATTTTTAGATCCCTTAACCCAACCAGATTAGCCTAGTTAATTAGCCAAGTGATTAACTCAGTCAAATTATGCAAATCTAGGTTACACAATCATATCAAGAATATAAAGCAACGGAAAAATAAATGACACAATGATATGATGACCTAGGAAATCACACGGTAAAAACCTAGGGAGGATTTGACCTAGTTATCCTCAAGATTAACCTGAATCCACTATATGAAAGAATCAAAGTTCATACAAAAGGACTGACAAGCTCCCTTGTTTGACTTCTTAATGCTACCCACCAGTAGAACTTACTAACACAACCACATGTAAGTTCCGAATCCACGGACTCCTTCTTTCTTGGATTCTCCACAAGATACAAGCACCCCACTTGTTTTTCTTTAAGCTCCAGTGGCAGCAACTAAGTTAATCATCAAGGTGTTGATAATATCTCTACCTTGAAAACTCTAAGTTTATGTGAAAGAAAGCTCCTCAAGGATCTCACAAGAGATTTACACAAACAGCAAAAATATGAGCAACAATACAACCAGAGCAACTAGGACTACCCACCAAAACGTGACTAGGGTTTTCTTTATATACTAGGAGAATTAGATTTAAAACCCTAATCCTTAATGGGCTTGGGTTGAGTTGGAAATTCTGCAAAAAAAATATTTTGGCCGACTTTCGATCAATCGAGTCTAACTTTCAATTGATCAAGCCAGACAGAAATGCACCAATGCATCTGCAGCCTCTCGATTCCAACTTTACATGAATTACACAACTTTGAGCAAGCCTAAACAAGACTAAATATATTGTTGCAATCATGGTTCTCCAACATTTCACAATAGAGTTCTAAATATATCAAATCCTAAGTCTTTAGAACCTAACATTATGAAATAATGAAAAAATAGTATTATATGTCATAAAAATTGATCTTTCTCTTCACTCCTTATACTTCTAATTCTGTTTCTAGTCCACACTTCTTACTCTACCAAAGGTTTAGGCTCTCAAGTATCCGTTGTCTTAAGTCATAAAAGCTTCATAAGTTGACATTACCATATCACACAAGGTGACCACCTATTTAGGAATGAATGTTGTTTACTGCACCATACATACAATACAAATTATCAAACAAAATTCTTTTATGAACATAGGAAAGAAAAAAAAATCAAGTAATCAGATGTATCTACTATCTAGCAAGACAAACTGCTAAAATAGAATCAAATCAATGTTAGTATATAGCAAAAATTTTGAAAAGTAATGTAATAACATCTATTCGCAAATTTTAAATAAAAGTCTGAAAAAATATGACACTCTTGTTCAAGATACATGATGCTTACCATTAATCAAAATGAGGAAAATATAACAT
The DNA here is from genome assembly GCF_002906115.3 of Quercus suber. Classification (NCBI taxonomy): domain Eukaryota; kingdom Viridiplantae; phylum Streptophyta; class Magnoliopsida; order Fagales; family Fagaceae; genus Quercus; species Quercus suber. The sequence goes on along the minus strand of NW_027069601.1, from coordinate 146,639 downwards.
GTATAGTTGGACCAAATCCTTTTTATAAAGCACTGAAAAATAGAATCCCTTGGAGCAAGTTGTAAACAATGACCAAGAGATCATGAGGTTCCTAATTTGTAAGCACACATCAGAATATATCCCAAGTATTCAAAGCGATTACAACAAACAAAAACATTTTCATGATTTTAGGATTCTTACTGTCACTATCCAGTTTACATTACATACAGTGAGGCTTTAGAGAATTTGATTGAACAATAAAAATTTGAACAAAATATTTATTTTTGAACAATGAACTAAAACTCTTGGTAACGTTAGGGACAATCATTACAATGAAACTAAATTGTTGATAGTAAAAGTTTATTTCTAAAGAACTTGCAATACTTTAGAAGGAAGTCTAAACCAATTCCTTATAATTTATATTAAAGAACATGCAATACTTCAAAAGGAAGTCTAAACCAATTCCCTATTTTAAAAAAGCATAATTTTAAGGCTATAGCGGTTTCAGTGTTGTTGAGCCTAAATTGAGAAAATGGGTTAAACTCTACAATAACATAATGGCTAGTCTATATATAAAAAGAGTCAATAGGTTCATGAACAGTAATTTTGGTTTAGTGAGTTGTCTTTTTCCTCTTTTTTTTTTTTTTCTCCTTCTAGTTCACCAACTTGGTTTGAGCTTTTTTTTTTTTTTTTTTTTTAAGGATCTTTATATGTTTACTTTCTACTTGTAATGTAAGCTTACATTGTATACACACAAAAAGTGGCAAATATTATATACATTTTCCACACAAAAAAAAAGGTACAAATTTTGCAAATGTGTACAACATTTGCAATTTTTATGTGTTTACAATATAAATTTACCCCAAACTGTTAAAATGTGCTGATAATAGTCTTTTAGACATCTGTGACACTTGATCTTGACCAAAATGTTTCCTCTTTCCTTTAGATCCAATTTTTCCACCATATTCTATAATGAGTTACATACAATCATCATAGAACTCCTAATCATAAATTGAGGCAAGTTTTCAAGAACTCCATAGAACTCCAATTTATGGTCTTCTTCCACGCTATCTATGTGGGAAGTGCAGCATCAAGTACACAATTCAATGTAATCATTCATTTATAGTCTAGCCAAAAAAAAAAAAAGGTAAATAATCTTCAGTTGCATTATTTCCATTTAAAACAAAATTTGGATGCATGTTTGATTCAACAACTCAGGGAAAATAAAATTAATAGGAGTTTCTTTGAATATATTATGTTGACCCCATGACTATAAATAGAATCTATATAAGATTTCAAAGAAACTATTATGCATTTACAGCTTAACATAAAGGATAAACAAAAACCTTGAGATCAAAGGCAGTAGCTCATTATCTTTGTCTAAGTCCACCACATCACCATTCTCATCTAGCTGAACAATACGAACTGCAAAATAGAAACGTAGAAAACTCATCAATTTTCCCCACAAGTAAAACAGTAGTACAAATACAGCATCAGTTTGTTATTGAGTCCTTAAAATTGAAACACTAAGCAACACAAATTAATAAATTAGAGAGAACTTTAAAAAAGAGCATCAAGAACTCTCATTTTCACCTTCATGTTTTGTGTATTGAATTGATGTCAGTTGCATTGAAAACTATACATAAAATTAAATAGCAAATCAAACAGCAAAATTATATCAGGGGAAGGAAAAGAATTGAAACAAAAATATGCCAAGAGACTACCTAGATGTTCATGGCCTTTGTGTTGGACTTATGTTGTTCATGGCTTTTTAGACAGTAAATGTTTCTAAATTTTCACACTATTACATTCCCCAAAGTTCACCAAATTTGGCACACTAATCTAATTGCAAAATGCATGTTCTAAAACCCCGATAACTTGTTTAAAATTTTAAAATTAACAAAATCAAAATTATTCACATTAAAAAAAAAAATTGGGTAAACTCTATAAAAATAAGAAAATTTAAGAAAATAGAGAGATTTATCATGCACAAAATCCCTAAAAAACTCATGCCCTCAAGAAGTTACAACTAAAAATTATAAAAATTAAGGCCCCAAAAAAGAAATCTCATTTAACCAAGCATAACATAATATTTAACTTATCCAACTAACATACTACATATATAGCAGTACATTGATTATCAAAAAAAAAAATATAGTAGTACGTTCTCTTGGAGCTAAAAGACAACATAAGAAAAAACAAAAAGAAAAAACACTTCAATGCAGTAATTATATTAAGCTTATTACAACCCAAAAAAAAAAAAGAAGCAAAAAATAAACAATAAACAAAGAATCATATGTAACCCCTGCTTAATCAAGTTCAGCTACAAATATGGAAAAAAAAAAAAAAAAATTGCAAGCACCTGCAACGAATGAAGAAGTTATTAAGGTGTTCTTCCCATATGAGTAAGAGAAATGATATGTCCACAACATTTTCACAATATTTTTACAACAAATCCTAAGTAGCAAGTTGTTACTGGTTGTTATTGTTGCGGTAAAAAAGTAACTTAGTGTTAGGGTCAAATTTGAACAAATAACAACTAATCACCTGTGTTTTTTTGTAAAAATGGTGTGGGCATAGCATCTCTCTATGAATAATGGTGTCAAGAGAGTTCACAAATCTGTTGGATTGAAATAACCAATGAAAATAAAATAGAATAGAATACCATTGAAACATCTTAGTAAAAATAACATAATTATTAATGGTACAAATAAAACTACCAATCCATCTACAAAAAAGACTTTGACAATGCAAAAAAACTACCATTCCATTGGATTTTGAGTTGAGCAATAGTTGAGTTGCCACTTGCCATCATTGTTGTCATTATTAGAAAGATTAGGATGTCAAAGAAGTGACGATAATCTAAATTTATTGCAAATCTACATGGAAAAGTCATTAATTTAGTCCTCATCACATATACTCCCAAACTGCAATTCATTCCTAACATGTTCACGGATATATTTAAAAGGAAAACAAAGATTGGCCTTAAAAAACCAATAAAAATTAAACTAACTAAATACAGCAACCAATATAATATGAAGCTCCAAAGAATGTCAAGATACTATCTTCCCACTAAAAGCAAAACCAATGCAAAATATGAATGATATTGCAACTCCAAAAACATACTTTCAGGATGCTAAACTACATAAAACACATGTAACACCTTAACTACCACTGTTAATATGGTTTATTATCAAAATTCAGACCAACTTAATATAGCGGCCAACATAATATAAAGCTTAAAAGAAGTTGAAGATAGTATCTTTCTCTCTAAAAAGCATAAATATGATGCAAAATATTGGCATATATTCACCAATATCAAAAGCCCAATCAAATCGCCACAATAGGATTACATTACAAGTTTACAAATATACCAAAGAAATACCTCTACGTACTGATTCTAATGCAATGGAAGTTGAATAACAATTCAGAATCCAAAATAAGCAACTGGGTATTCACCTAAACTTCATGAAGAAATACAAGATAAGAAAAAGAAAGAAACTTGGTGGACCTGCAGAGAATTGAGTTTTTATGCCACTAAAGTGTCTCTCTCTCTACTGTATCTAAGGTTAGAGTGCTTATGTTAGCGATTTTTAGGGAGGGTAAATAGTAAACACCTAAGCCATCATCTACTCCTAGTGTCCAGACCACATTTGATCCCAAATGCATAAACCTTTCGCTCACATTCTTTAAAAATCCCTAAAGCTTTTTTTTTTTTTTTTTTTTTTTTTTGAGAAACCTAATCCACTCATTAAACAGTAAAAGTTCCAACTTAACTTATTTTATAATTTATTATGCTTCCACAGAATACACTATTTTTTGCTTCAAATTTATTTCTACTAAGGTGACCCCACTATTTGGACACTTAAAGTAAAGAGCACTGAGCACATAAACTTGTGGAGTATATATTCCACTTCAAAAGTTCTTATGTGATCATTTAATATCAAGAAGTCTACCAAATAACTTAATCAAAACCAAATCTAACCCAAATACCAAAATCAAAACCAATCCAGCCAAAATACCCAAACCTAAATCATATATATTAACACACACAAAAAAAAAAAAAAAAAAAAAAAAAAAACCTTTATTGGCAGTGGCAAATTTTTTGGTTATGGGTTCTATAATGAGTAATTGGAAACTTTATAGGTGGCATGCTTTCCATAAGAATAACCCACCAAATTGTTCAAACAAATTTTCAAAGGAAGAAAGCATAGTTAACAATAATAAAGGCACAAGTTAGAATGGCGCAGACAACAACATGTAGCATCTCTATAAAATTATTTTATGATTTCTCAGGTTTCTTTCTTGACTACTCAAACTACCAACCCATAGTAAAATATTTACTGCTTAAACAACCAATTAAAAAATGTAGCAAATGCAAACAATAACTCAATTGAGCCCCCAATATGATGTGAGAAAATAAAGATCCAAAGCTTCAAATCAGCAAACTATGATGTGTGAAAATAAAGTGGTGAAAGAATGGAAGTCATATCCATAAAATATAATATGGTCACTCAATTTAGTGCCACTGATCTCCTATTCTCTAGCAGTACATTTATCAAAAAACTGATAGGCATTTTCGACTAACATTGTTCTTTTTAAAGAAAGGAAAATAACCTCCAAAGACTTTATGTGCTTTCTCACCAAAGCATCTCTAATGATGCCAACACAAAGTGTGCAGAAAATTATGAAAGGATTAAATGATTATAAACTAACTAAAGAAAAATGATCCATATAGGCTATGAACTACAATAATACAGCGGAAAAAATGTCTAGATTTAGTGGGGATATTGCAAGCAAAAGAACAAAGACAAAGGCAAACACAAAACTCAAATGATATGATCCATACAGGCTAAGAATTGCAATAATTCTTTGCATCGGAGTGGTAAAGGTTGGGCATGAGAAAATCAATTCCTAGCTATAAATAAATATAGATATAAACATGTTTAGAACTCTATTTTAAAAGTGTTAACATGTATTATATTGTAGGTTTTAGGCCCAGTTAGGTTGCTTGTATAGTACACATATTTACTTGTACTGCACACATATGCCTCCTATATAAAGGCATCCATGTACATTCTTTTATCAAGAAATACAATACTATTGCATTCAGTATTTCTAACATGGTATCAGAGTCACTGCTCTAATCATTTGGTGTTCTGCTCTTAAGCAGTCTTGTCTTCTTGGGTGTCATCTGCAGTTGCTGTTGTAAGCAGCACCATTGCCTCCACCGCGACTTCAGTACATCAAAGATCACTGCCTTGGCGCCACCACCACTTTTGCTTCTTCGATCAAACCATGTATTGCACCATCGGAAAGTAATCTCTCCGATCTGCCTTTCTGTGAAATATCGTCTTCATCGGACCTTTCACACACCTCCACGGGCCACCAGAATTCTCAGCGTTTTTGGCATGCACTGCCAGTACTCTTCACGCGCCTCCATACGTTCAACTCAATCTAGTGACATCATCACTGCTTGCGTCAGCAACACGTCAACTTGCTTACGTCATCACCTCTGACCGTTGACTTTGACCGGGTCGTTGACTTTGATCGTTGACTTTTCTCCAGGGTTGACTTTTTCAGTCCAAGTTCGCCTTACCTAGTTTTTCGCGAGATTTCATTTTTGCAATCTGTTTTTGCATATTGTGTCTCTAAATGGATAAAAAGGATCTTTTTCTTCCTCGCCCCATCAATACTATATTGGAGGGGAATATGAATTACTTATCTTGGTCTCAAGCTATACACAGTTTTCTTAAGGGTTGCATGCTCTGGCATTATTGTACTGGTGCAATCACTATTCCTGTTAAAGGGCAAGTGAAGAAGATGCTATCTTCCTCAGTCGCATGATTGAATGGGATAGTCACAACCACATGATCCTTACATGGATTTGGAACACTTCCATTCCCTCTATCTTCAATCTGTTAGGCAGCTTTAATGATGCAAAATCAGCATGGGATATGTTGGCTAAACGATACTCCACTACTCACGGATCTATGAAATATCAGTTAGTGGTTGAATTGCATCAACTTTGGTAAGAACCAGGGCAATCCATCAATGACTACTATGATCAGCTTCGCTTCATCTGGGACCAAATTGACCTCTCTGATCCAACTTAGGCATGCTCAAAGGATGCTCAACAATATGCTACCATTAGAGATGAATTTCGTCTCTATGAATTTTCGATGTCACTTCACAAGGACTTTGAGTCGATCCGAGGTCAACTTCTTAATCGCAGTCCTCATCCCTCTCTTGATACTGCTGTAAACGAGTTAGTTAAAGAAGAAGCTTGTCTTGCAACCCTTCAAGCCCAAAATAAGTTCAATGTTTTGGCTATTACTCCTTCTACTCCTCCTGTAGAACAACCTCAGCAATCAGCTGATTCCTCTGACTCTAGCAATCGTCGCAAGCAGACTAACAAAAAGTTCTGCAACTATTGCAAGCGTCCTAGCCACACCATTGAGACTTGTTACCGTCGCAAAAAATCTATTGCTGTTGTTGCTAATACTGAGCCTACTTCGTCGACACCTCCCATTTCAGCTGAGTCCCAATCTTCTGGATCCACTATCAACCTCTCCCCTCCTGAACTACAGGATATCATAGCTCAGGCTGTTCGTATGGCTGGTAATACATCTCTTTCCACTACTCTCTCAGTTCTACCCAGTAAGTCTCAAACTTGGCTTTTTGATTCTGCCTGTTGCAATCACATGACACCTCACTTGTCCTTATTCTCTAAACTTGATCGTGCACCACATCCTCTTAATATTCATATAGATGATGGTTCCACCATGCATGGGAATAGTCTAGGGTTTGTTTCAACCTCCAACCTCTCTATTCGTAGGGTCTTCCATGTACCTGACCTATCCTATAATTTGTGCTCTGTGAGACAATTAGCTGAACTAGGATATCGCCTTATTTTTTACTATTCTAGGTGTATTGTGCAAGATCTGAGGATGGGGCAAGAGCTTGGGACCGGTCCTAAGGTTGGGCGTATGTTTCCCATGGACAATTTTCATCTTCCACCTGTTGCTCTTGTTTTTTGTTGCTGCTGCAGCTACTGCTGTTTCTTCCTTACCTTCTCTCGCACTTTAGCATTCTCATCTTGGTCATGCACCACCGTCTTGGGTACAACAATTAGCTTCTAAGGGTCTGTTGGGTTCTGTGTCTAAAGACAATTTTGATTGTACTTCATGCCAGTTAGGAAAACAGCCAGCTTTACCTTTCAATAACAGTAAATCTATCTTTAATAGTATTTTTGAATTAATTTATTCTGATGTTTAAGGACCTTCTCCTGTTACTAGTATTGGTAGATCTCGATATTTTGTTATTTTTATTGATAATTATTCTCGTTATAGTTGGATCTTTCCTATGAAATCTCGTTCTGAAATCTTACCAATATACAGTAACTTTGCAAAAATGGTTGAAACATAATTCTCTAAACGTATCAAAACTTTTCAATTTGATAATGCTCTTGAATATACTCAATATGTTTTTCAAGCTCTGTTACATTCCTATGGCACTATACATCATCTAACCTATCCAAGTACCTCTCAGCAAAATAGTCGAGTCGAAAGAAAACTTCGTCATATTCTTGACACTATTCGCGCTCCTCTTCTTTCTGCCAAAGTTCTTGCCCCATTTTGGGGTGAAGCCACTTTTCATGCTGTTCATGCTATTAATTGCATTCCAAGCGCTGTCATCCATAATCAGACTCCATATAAGCGCCTTTTTTGGGTCACCTCCTGACTATCATTACCATCGCTCCTTCGGATCTGCTTGTTTCGTGTTTCTTCAGCCTCATGAGCATAACAAACTTAAACCTCGATCTAGACTTTGTTGTTTCCTTGGTTATGGCGAAACTCAAAAAGGGTATCGGTGCTATGATCTTATCTCTTATCGTCTTCGTGTTTCCCGTAATGTTGTCTTTTGGGAACACCGCTTGTTTGTTGAACTCTCTCACTTTCGTTCTTCCTTAACTAACTCCTCTGTTTTAGAAATCTTTCCAAATGAGTCTCCTGTTCCTTCTACAAATACTCTTGGTCCTCCGTTGGACTTCTTTATCCAATTTCCAGATATTTTTGATGATTCTCCTAGACAGGTTGAAGATGAACAGGTTGATGACGAGTTACCCTTCCTTGAGCTTGGGTCCCCTGCTCCTGCTCCACCTGAAGATCCTCCACAAGACATTCCACCTCACCACTCAACCCTGGTAAGATCCATTCCTGCACATTTACTTGACTATCATTGTTACACTGCCCTTACTACACTTCATGAGCCTCAAACCTATCATGAGGCCTTCACTAACCCTTTATGGTAGATTGCAATGAAAGAGGAAATTGATACATTGACCAAAAACCATACTTGGGATCTGGTTACTCTCCCTCCTAGACAGTTTGTGGTTGGTTGTAAATGGATCTATAAGATCAAGACTCGCTCTGATGGGTCCATTGAGCGCTACAAGGCTTGTCTTGTTGTCAAAGGTTTTACACAGGAGTATGGGATTAATTATGAAGAGACTTTTGCTCCAGTTGCTCGTATCTCATCTATTCGTGCCCTCTTAGCTGTTGCCGCTGCTAGTAAATGGGACTTTTTTCAGATAGACGTTAAAAATGCCTTCCTTAATGGGGATATGAATGAAGAAGTCTAAATGGGACCTTTTTTTGTTGAAACAAATAAGGTTTGTCGCCTTCGACGTGCATTTTATGGCCTTAAACAAGCTCCACGAGCTCCACCATCTTTCACTTGGGTTACACTGCCAATCCTTATGATTCTACCTTATTTCTTCGTCACAATGATAAAGGCACCATTTTGCTTCTCCTATATGTGGATAATATGATCATAACTGGTGATGACCTTAGTGGCATTCAAGAACTCAAGGATTTTCTTAGTCAACAGTTTGAGATGAAAGATCTTGGACATCTCAGCTATTTCTTGGGTCTTGAGATCACTCATTCCACAAATGGTCTTTATATTACTCAAGCCAAGTATGCATCTGACCTTTTGTCTCGAGCTGGACTCACTAACAGCAAGACTGTTGACACTCCAGTTGAACTTAATGCGCATCTAACACCCTCGGGGGGGAAACCATTGTCTAATCCCTTTCTTTATAGACGATTGGTTGGCAGCCTAGTTTATCTTACAGTTACTCGTCTAGACATTTCCATGTTGTTCATCAGGTGAGTCAATATCTGTCTGCTCCACGATCGGCTCACTATGTTGCTATTCTGAGCATTTTACGATACTTGAAGGGCACTCTCTTCCATGGCCTTTTCTACTTAGCTCAGTCTCCTCTTGTACTCCGTGCATTCTCTGATGCTGATTAGGCAGGAGATCCCACTGATCGCAGGTCCACTACAGGTTATTGCTTTCTTCTTGGTTTTTCTTTGATTTCTTAGTGAAGTAAGAAACAAACTTTTGTGGCCCGCTCTAGTACTGAAGCAGAATATCGTGCCCTTGCTAATACCACATCTGAACTCCTTTGGCTATGATGGCCCCTTAAGGATTTAGGTGTGTCCACATCCTCTGCTACTCCTCTTTATTGTGATAACCAGAGTGTCATTCATATTGCTCACAATGATGTCTTCCATGAACGGACTAAACACATCGAGATTGATTGTCATTTTTTCTGTTATCATCTCCATGGTGCTCTCAAGCTCTTCTCAGTCTCCTCCAAAGATCAACTTGCTAATATCTTCACCAAGTCACATCCTAAGGGACGCCTTCGTGATTTGGTTGACAACTTCAAGCTGGTCTCACATCCACCTTGAGTTTGAGGGGGGCTATTAACATGTATTATATTGTGGGTTTTAGGCTCAGTTAGGTTGATTGTATAGCACACATATTTACTTGTATGGTACACATAAGCCTCCTATATAAAGGCACCCATGTACATTCTTTTATCAAGAAATACAATACTATTGCATTCAGTATTTCTAACAAAAAGAATCCAGCCACAAGAAATTACAAACGACTACACATATAATTCCTATGTCATTATTTGTTGTTGAAAATGTAACTTGATCTAAAATATAACTCAGTTAAATATGATTAAGCAGGATGAGAATTGTATGGACATACCAGCAATATTTCAAGACCAAAGAAGATATTGTCGTTCATCTCTTTGAAGGCTTATAAGATGCAAAGATAAAGTGCATATAGATAGGCTAAACGGTCCACAATGTCAAAAATAAATATGAACATAGTTAGGCTACAACATCTAAGTTGCTCCACATCAAACACGTGGTGAGGGAAACTATCTAAACAAAAGCTAATTATAAAATCACATTTCAAACAAAACATAAATACACGTGCATTTATGTTACCAATCTCAACATGTAATACAAAGTTTGAAGAGTATCAACCTAGACCCACAAACAAAAAGTAAATGATTTATGTGTTCTATCCTCAGTTAATAGGTTGAGTCAAAATAATAAACAAATAGATAACATATCTTTCCAATTTCAATGCCTTAAAAAAAAAAGATTTACCAAGCAACTAACTAAATTTGAATGTTGAAACTAAAACTCTTTTCGATTCTCAACGCATCTGTTTGGCTGCATTGAACTTAAAAAAATAACTTTGACTCAAAATTCAATAGAATTCACCCCCTCACATCATAATCAACAATTGTTCAACAACTAAAGTTTTACATGTAACTAATTATTTATGTAGATTTTTGTCAACTATGTTTATTTTGTAAACTAACTCCAAAACTAATCATAAATTAATCTCGAAAACCAAATCTTGTTGGAATTTGAACATATAGCACAAATTAATCAACCATTTATTAACAAAAGAATAAATTAAGAACTGGACAATTAAGGGGGAAATTCATAAAAACTTACCTTTCAAAATTTTTGGTGCTCGTTCTAATGCAATGACTCGATCGCTATAAATGTGAACGTTGTAGCCTATGTATCGCAACGGTAGAGAAAAAATTAAATTTTATTTTAATTTATTAATAAAAAGCACTCAAATAACTTGACAAAAATGAACAAAGAGAACATTAGAAACAAAAACATAGGAAGAAGATAAACAAAAGAAAAAGAGAGATAGAAATCAATCAAACTATAAAGAAATTTAGAGATAGAAAATACCTGTCGTGTGAGCTGAAAGAGAACCACCGAAGCCACAAATCAGTCCTCTACTTTTCCATTTCCTTCTCTTAACCTTCATATGCTTGGCTGTGATCTTGGAAGGGACGAAAGAGGATATGAGAAGTATTGGGAGGGTCCTTTCCACACCTACCCATAACACATCAAAAATCTGGAAGAAAGAAAGAAATAAATAAATAAATAAATAAAAGCAAAGTATATAGAAGCAAAAAGGAAGAAAGCAAAAGATCATACCTTTCAACTCAAAGCCTTCCCTCACTCTGATCAACCCATCCTCCTTTGCTCTATTTAGATTGGCCGATATACCTCCATAGACGTCCAAAAAAAGCCATCAACAACCATGGCTTGCTCTCTCATTCCAAAAATTCTCTAGACATTGAGAAAGGGAGAAAAATAGAGGTTGAGAGGTAGAGAGAGTTCCAAATTCCAAAACTCTCTAGCGCTCTCATTCTCTATCTCTGCCTTCTTTTTCTTTTCTTTTTTATTTGGTTTTCACATTTCAGCCAAACGAACCGTTTTGGCTTCACAAAAAGACAAAATAGAGGGACTCACCAAAATTACACTGTTCTTAGTGAAAAACGTTGGATGCACAGTAATATGCTGCTTTTTATACAGTGAATAGATATAAAAACCCAAATGGACAAAGTCAAATTTTCTTCTTGTTGATATAATAAAGCTAATCATCACATGATGGCTACTGTATCATCCTTTTCTTTTAAGCTAATTACCACAGTCATGTTTGGAACTACATATAATTGACCATTCACAATATCTAACCTGGGCTTTTGACTAAATGCGCAGCTGGCAGAATCCACCAAAATCCAATTAGAAATTGTCAAGCACTGACCACAAAAACCAATTATGACAAAACTCTTGTTAAATCTAGATTATGCACAAGTCAACTTTATTTTATTTCTAGAATTCTGGTGTAATTTTAAATGACAAATTTGGGATCAATAATAAGGACTGGAATTAATAACGACTAGCAACTTTGAACCGGAAGTGTCCCCAGAAACTTGTAAGAGAAAACAAATAGGAAAAGTGGATAAACAAACCTACATGTGAATGTAGAAACACTCATCTCCCAGCACGGCCAGATCAAGACAATTATATGCAGATAAAATTAATTTAATTTCTACTAAACAATTAGCCAACCGTCATTTCTTGAAATCATTGTTATATTACCCCTGTATGTATATATATATATATATATATATTAGACTCATCACATGTGCTTTGCGTGTGCGATGAGGTTTTTTTTTTTTTTTTTTTTTAGTGTCATAATTTCTTTTTTTTTTTTTAAAGAAAATTCAACATATGGCATCCACTCCTGATGATAGCTTTTTATCATCAGACCAAGACATCAATCAATTTTTGGTGTAGGTGGAGGAATAAACCCAAGATTTCTTATACAACCATCAGAGATTTTACCAATTGAACTAATTAGAACCCACTAATGTCGTAATTTTCCATTCATATCAATTTTTAGATTATGACACAACCCAAATATTAAATAAAAGAAACCAATGAGTCTTGATAAAGTTTTTATAAAAAAAATGTTGGAATGTGGTCTTGAAGGAAATATACAAAGTGGACTAGGTTTTTTTTTTTTTTTTAATTTTGAATAAGTTTGTTTTGAAGACATAGATTAGTAGGAGAGTTTTCTATTTTGTAGGCATTTTAAGTGGAGTTGGAGATATACTTTTACTAGGTTGTCCTCAAGTTTGTCCCTGTTAAACGTAGGGTCTAGGGTTTTTTAAACCACATAAAACTCAAGTCCAAAGAAGGGAATCCTGTTATAGATAATATAAAATAGATATCATTAATTGTTTGTGGTAGATTCTTGAAAATTCAAAAATTAACTAAACCAATAGTCTTTCTAAAAAAAAATAAAATAAAATAAAAATAAACCAATAGTCATGCTAAATTAATATAGCTATATATTATTAGAAGGGTCTTATTAATGAGTGCAATAAGAACAATTGTTAACAAACTATTTTAAGAAAATTTTAATGCCACTTTTATGGGAAATAGAAAAAGTTATCAAAATATTAAAAGATGTCAAGTCAAAATCCTATCCTATATGAGTTTCTCTTTACATAATACTATGTTTATTTTTAAAATTGCATCATGATTCATGAGTTTTCCTTTACATAATACTAGGTTTATTTTTTAAAGTTAGTGTCATGGTATGTAGTCATAGAACAGATAATTAATCTTTTTGAAGGCCCAACCTAGCCAATGCAAAATCTGATTGATTTGCATTCCATTATTTGTCTAGGAGGATATTGGAATATTCGAAATCCATAAGACAAAATATAAAATATTAGACAATGACTTCTTCTTCTTTTTTTCTTTTTTTGGGGGGGGGGGGGGTGTTGTAAATATTACTCCAATGTTAGGAGGATATTGGAATATTCGAAATCCCATAAGACAAAATATAAAATATTAAACGGGGTGTTGTAAATATTACTCCAATGTCAGTGGCATGTCACATGTGCCTTTAGACGACTTGCAAGTCTTTAGACATGGCAAAACGGGGGGTCGGGTTTGGTTCAGGTCGGGTCAATCGGGTTGCGGGTCACTGGTAAAAAACGGGTCATTTTAAGCGGGTCAAAATCGAGTTCGAGTCAATTGGGTTGCAGGTTGGGTCGGGTCGGGTTGACCCGTATTTTTCATATGAATTTTTTTTTTTAATATAGAAAACAATATGTATCTGTCATTTGAAAAGTTATGCAATAAATTACTTAATATAAAATGCATTATTTTGAATTCACCACTTATATCAAGAATGAACTCAGTTAAACTTATTAATACTTATTCAACAATTTTAAAATTATACAAATCCTAACATTACTATCTAAAACAAAATAACACAAAGATAAGTAAAACAAATATACAAGTTTTATTTCTACACAGTATCAACATTCCAAATATAAAACAAAATTACAAATGACTTATTGGATAACTCATTTGATAAAGAATAAAAATATATAAGAAATTTACAATCTTGAAAATTAATTTTATAATCTATTATCAGTTGTGGTTGACACTCTATTTCAATTTGAGATATACTTTAAAATTTGATTACTTACTTATTTATACATGGTCTCTTTTATGAATATCATATTATTGTTAAGCAACACACACTCTAGGAAATATCATAATTTATTTTGAAACGCAGTTTATTTTGGACATAAATTATTAAAAAATAGGTCTAAGTATTCATAATTTATGCTAATTTGATACTTTAGCTTCACTATTTTCACACTTGTGAATATTTCTTACATGTCTACAATTTTAAATCTATGTTTTTAACTCTGCTGTAACCAGATTATCTTGGCATGTACTTTGCTATTTGATATCTAAAAATATTTACTCATTACAGAATGTTCAACCATTAATCTTTCAATTAATTTTGCATATAGTTATGTAAATGTATCAATTGTTTCCTTAAAGTTCACAATAAACAATTAAACCAATATTGTCTTAGTTTTACTATTTTTTTTACCAAAAAAAAAAAGTTTTAAAAAAATGGTTCAGGTTCAGGTCGGGTCGGGTTGACTAGCAAAAACACGGGTCGGGTCACGAGTCAACCCGTTTTTGCTTCGGATAAAAAAAAATCGGGTTCGGGTCGGATATTTTTCGGGTCGGGTTGGGTCAGAAAATTCTGACCCGTTTTGCCATGTCTACAAGTCTTGCATAAATGGAGCTTCCACTTGGGATTTTGTTCCATTGTGTGGAGCTTCTGATTATCCCTCCACCGCTCAAGCATTCTTCTTAAGAATACATATGAATACAAGAATACAACAACGCAGGACAACCAAAAAAACCACCCAGAAACGTTTAGACACTATACACTACAGTCATTCATATATTATATTCACTATGTTAATAATAACCAAACCATTAGTTCATAGTAAAAATATACATATTATTTAGATTCTTTCTCTCTTGTTTTTTCCCACCTCATGCTTAGTGAGGGTTAATATTACATTAAGAGTTTAGTTGCAAGAAATTATGCGATGACAAAATCAAATCTAATCTATTCTTTGAAGTTGCTGATGAGATTTGTACTAATAGAAAGTTAACTAATCAAAAATGGAGTCACGTTCCATCATTTCATTTGTAGAAAACTAGTCTGAAGCAGTCACAAAAGACGGCTTAATTTCAAGAGAAATTAATCCTTTACCTAACCTCTAGCTCTACTACACTATTAGTCTCAAGACAGCTGAGGAGGTGTTTGGTACATGTTTTCAAACAACAATTTTCAGTTTTTAAACAATATTACACGTATTTTCACACACTTTTTCATTCATACGTATTTTCACACATGTTTTCAAACAACAATTTTCAGTTTTTTAAGTACATGTACCAAACACCCCCTTAGTCTTATTAATGCACTTGTCAAGACTGTGTACCTAACATTTTTGCATTGATAATTTGATATCAGAAAAAGTTTAGGAACACGAAATTTTTTACAACTTCTTATTATAATTGTAATGTGACAAAGTGTAATTGGTAAAGAAAAATAGTAAATTTATGTATAAGTGATAGTTAACCACTCACAATCTGCTATGCTAAAAAAAAATTATTGAATTATTTTTTGTGGCTCTTGATATTAACCACTGCATGACAAAATCATTGTAATTCTTACTTTCATTTGGATACTAGAATCCATATCCTGTCGTGACCTTCTACTTATCTATTTTGCTAGGGTCAAAGATGAACATAGCCATTCAAAGTTGACACAAAAAAAATTAAAAAAATTAAAAAAAATTAAAAATTAAAAAATTAAAAAATTCAAAGCTCAGAGCCCTCTACAAAGAAAAGTCAAATCCCCTTGCTGTTTCACAGCTTTATGTTCCCTATATAACACTCTATCTTGAACTCTCTTAATGATAACTCCACTTGAGAGGATCATTCAATTTCAAACTATGGCAAGCTTCAACTTTGTGTACTTCCTTTTTATAGTATTCTCTGTATACATCTCCACCGGATGTGTCATAGCATCACATCCAGTGGTCAAAGCTGGTTATTATCCTTCAGGGGCGTTAGATAATCTCCCACCTTCGGCTATAAACACATCATATTTCACTCACATCATCTATGCTTTTCTCGTGCCTAGCAACGTTACCTTTAAGTTCAACATATCAAGTTCAGAAGCTAAGAACCTCTCAAATTTCGCCACCACCCTTCATCACAAAAACCCACCTGTGAAGGCTCTTTACTCCATTGGTGGAGGCGATGTTGATCCAGACCGTTTTGGTCGCATGGCATCCAAAGCGTTGACACGTCAAATCTTCATAAATGCTACTATTGATGTTGCACGTAAATATGGGTTTGATGGGTTTGACTTGGACTGGGAATTCCCTGAAAGCCCAAAGGAAATGAATTATTTTGCCCAATTACTAAAAGAGTGGCGCTATGCAATCGAAAAGGAGGCTAGGATCACACATAGGCCCCCTCTACTGCTCACCGCCGCCGTGTACTACTCGGCGGACTTCCTCGTATACGGTGACCGCCGCTCCTATCCGGCGGCTGCGATTAAGAACTACATGGATTGGGTCAATGTGATGTGTTATGACTATCATGGGTCATGGAACACTTCTGCAACTGGGGCCCATGCTGCATTGTTTGACCCAAACACTAATTTGAGCTCAATCTATGGGCTTAAGTCTTGGATCAGGGCTGGAGTACCTGGAAACAAGATAGTCATGGGCTTGCCACTCTATGGAAAATCATGGAAGCTCAAAGACCCAAAATTGCATGGAGTAGGAGCACCAGCAGTCGGTGTGGGCCCAGGAGATGATGGTGTGCTTCTTTACTCTGAGGTGGTGGAGTTTAATAAGAAGAATGATGCCACTATAGCATATGATGTGAATACTGTGTCTACTTATTCTTATGTTGGGTCATTGTGGGTTGGGTATGATGATGCTCTGTCTACAACAGTGAAGGTTGGGTTTGCTCAGGCACTTGGGCTTCGTGGATATTTCTTTTGGGCCATCAGCTATGATACCGAATGGAAAGTCACAGCACAAGGTAATCTCATTCAATATATTTTGTTCCAAATACTAAAATTTTCAGAGAGGAAATATCGGGTTGGTGCTCATGCATTGGATCTGTCAAAGATTATGATACGTGAATAAAAGTATCATAATTTTGATAAATACAATGCACATAAGCACTTGGCCAAAACCTTTATCCTTTAACAAAAATGTCAAGTGCTCTCTCACAAATTTATCTCACTATAACCTACAAAAACTTTGGTGAAATCGTCCGTGACAATTTGGTGTCACCATACATTCTCATTTTAAAAAAAAATACCTGCTATTCACACACTAAACTTCTTTTTTCTTCTAAAAAAAAAATTAGGGTTTCTTGTCTCAGCCCCCAATTAGCAGGTATTGTCCTCTTTGCCTCCTAGCCTCAAGGTCACATGTGTAACAGTGGTACACATATGTCTTGAGCTCAAGCTTATAAGGCACATGTAGGAGGCGTCTCTCTCCAATGTGGGATTGAGCAAAACCTTGAGGCCATGAGCTGACATGTGTAGCAGTGGTTCACGTGTCTTGAGCTTAAGCTTATAAGGCACATGTGGGAGGCGTCTCTCCCCGATGTGGGATTGAGCAAAACCTTGAGACCAGGAGCCAAAGAGGACAATAACTGCTATATATATATATATATATATATCTTTTAATAATAATTACTCGAATTTAATGTACTCTAAATTTTTAACTTTATTCTTTGTCTTTTTCTGGTAGAGTGGAAGAGCAATTTAGTTATAACACGACATACTATGAACTTTTCATTAAATTAATTAATATTTGGTTATAACTTGTTAATATGCAGCATCGAGGGCATGGATCCAAGATTAATGAGAATGAAGTTTCCTTATCTTCCCTGATGTGAGCTCTGATCAGGAGATTTCAACTATCTGTCGGATATCAAGTACCATATTCTACGTGTTTTATAGTAAAACCATCTATTCGAGTGTAATCGTGTATAATTTTAGAAGAAGTGAAATTCTTGACGTATGGTTAGGCTTGATTTAGATTTTTTTTTTTTTTTTTTTTTTTATTTACTACCTACGTACAGTCAATAAATAATATAATATGCATCAATAGGCATGTGTGCATATGTGTAAGAGAGAGTTTGTTTGTTGTAACAAAATTAAACTCAATGCATATATGTATGTTCTTGCATGTGTTTGGTGCTCATATTTTATTCTACTGTCAAATTTTAATTTCATTTTATTACAATTTACAATCAAACAACAGTGTAATCAATTTATTTTTTCTTTAAATGTGTATGAGTGTATCACATATCCTTGATCATAATTCAGTCTTTTTTATTATTGCAAATGTCACGGGCAGGTCATATGGCTCTAAATTTCGTCCAAATTAACAACTAACTAACGGTGGGGTGCAAAATATGCAGGGGTAATAGTTTACAGGGGTTAAGCGTGCATTCGCATAGTTTAAGGGGGTAAGTATAATATGGGGTATAGTTTAGGAGAATAAAGTGTATTTTTCCTTAAAAATCAAATAAGATAGAATTAGAACAAAGTGTAAAAGTAAATAATAATAATAATAATTCGCTATAAACTATTATACTTTAGTCTATCCAAATAATTGAAGCAATAGAAGAAAAGTTGATAAGACCAATTAACTTATTGTTCTTAAATTGTAATTATCTAAAAAAACTACTGCAATTTGGTGTAGCCACTTGGTCTAACTACGGCTTTTAAACCCAACTGTTAGGTCACAATCTGAATGACCCCTTGTGATTAACCCTAATTAATTAATTAATTAGCCAAGTTATTAATTAATCAATTTAACATGCAAATACGTGGAAGCACAAACAAATCACCAAATACTAAATATGCAGCGGAAAAAATAAATGACACGGTGATTTGTTTACGAATGGGGAAAACCCTAACGGCAAAAACCCCACCGGGTGATTTTCAGGTCACCACTCCCGAAACTCCACTATTATCAAATCAAGCGGTTACAAGAAAGGAATCCCAAGTACCTTACCAACCTACAGTTGAACCCTTACCCCAATACCCAATTGGACTTGATCTGTAGTGACAGTCTCCACCTTTGATGCACGGCTCCCAAGTACGTGACTAACCAATGCGCGGATCCAAGTACGCGACTTCAGAACACCAACTTGAGGAAGAATGGTTGGCTGCAAAGTTCTTCAGTTCATCCACGTGATGAATAGCAGGAAGATGCTTGGTTACAAAACCCTATGGTGCAAATACACAGCAACTTCTTGATGGAAGATGAACTAGGTCAAGAACCTTATCTGTTGAGCACAATTTGCATAAACAGAGATTGCTCAATGATAATACAACTTGTGTCTACCAAAACGGCTCTTAAAA
This sequence comes from Quercus suber, assembly GCF_002906115.3. NCBI lineage: Eukaryota > Viridiplantae > Streptophyta > Magnoliopsida > Fagales > Fagaceae > Quercus > Quercus suber. The sequence goes on along the minus strand of NW_027069601.1, from coordinate 127,160 downwards.
TAATCCTTTTATATGTTTAGGGTTAGAAGAAAAGAAAGCCCAAAAACATATTCACGGATCCCAAGAAAATCAGATTGGAATTCTGACTTTTTAATTCTCGACAGATAGCAGGTGTCGAGGTAGCTATCGAGAGGTGTCGAGCTTTAAAAACTTTGCACTTCAGCTTGCTTTTTCTTGGACAGACTTGATGACTTCAACACTTGACCTTGAAACATTGTTTCTTGAAGTATTAAAAACACCTAGAACTACCCAATTACAAGCAGAGTGCGTTTTGTCAAAAGATTAGCCAATTTACATAACTAAGTGACGTATGTTCTTAAACAAGTTAAAACATATATGTCCTAACACCAACTTATATTATATAATATAATATAGTATATGATATGATATGATATGATTTAGAATTCAACTCAAATTTGAAATTAAAAGAAAATTAGCACTTTGAATTTTTGTTTATTTTTCACAATTTTTTAAAGGTTATACTTTCTCATTTATAGTGGGACAACTATTTAATTGGAAAATACAAAAAAATAAAAATAAAAAAAATAAGTGGTACAAGACCTGGGTTTTACAATGAAACTATCATTATGCCTGTGTGATGCACGACTTAATCAAAATTCATATGTAAATATTTCTTTTTAATTTACTTAAAATTAAATAATAGAATAGATAATAAAAATAAATAAATATTTTACTTTTAAGTTACATAATGAATGCATATTGTGTGAAACTAAGCTATTATAAAATGCAAATATATATATATATATTGAGCTTTAAGGCTCAATTAATCACCAATGTCTATTTAAATGGAAAAACTTTGAATTTAATAATTAAAAACTATCAAAAACAACAATTGAAATCATATTTAAGTGGAAATCTCAATTCAATAATTAAGAACAATCTAAATTACTAAACATTAAAAATAATGACAAATTTTTCAAAACAATTAATGACAAATTCAAATCCACGTAAGTTTGAAGCAAAGCTTGCAAATTTTGTTTCATGATATTGGCAAAAAAAAAATTACAAAAAATAAAATAAAATAATCTTATGCATTCTAAAAACAAACATATTAATTTATTGCACTCTTTTAATAAGTAATTACTTATATATATATATATATATATATAACAGTAAATATGTTTATATTTGCATTCTAAAAACAAACATATTAATTTATTGCACTCTTTTAATAAGTAATTACTTATATATATATATATATATATATAACAGTAAATATGTTTATATCATGAATAAGATATTTTTTTTCTTATATATAATTTTGAAATTATTTTTTTTAAATAATAAAAATGTTTAATTATCTTAACCCAACAAAAAGCTACTAATTTTACTTCTTCAAGGTGGGTTTCAAATAGTCAACCAACTTGGTTCTTCAAGTTTACTATTTCTTTTTTATGCTAAAAAATTTCTCTTTAATTTATATTCATGGAAGAGTATATGTTACCGATTAAAACTCTTAAAATACATATTGATAATTACAGTGAAATACCATATCAAACTCTCAAAAAAACAAAATAGCTGTCATAAACTTTATCAAAAAACACATGCAATAAAATCAATGACTTACAAAGAATAAGAAAATTAAATACAAAAAAATGTTAATTCAAGAACCCGGTTTCAAATTATTGGGGAGACATCCTCCAGCCATATGTGTACATTGTTTTCATCTTTAACAAATCTAGTTGGTTCATTTGCTGCCTCAAGAACATGTGTTCAAATCCTATTACAAATATATATATATATATATTAAAGCTATGCAATAAATAGAGATTGAAACCAACTAGATATAATAAAGACCAAATAAAAAGTAACTTAAATGAAGCATTGAAAAGAAAGAAATATAAATCAACATTACTCATTCCGTAAAGTCCATTATACATGTACACTGCACAAAGCCTAATAGCTCAGTCATTACAAAGGAGAGAGTCCATGTTTTAGATAATGTATGCAGTCCACTTAAAAATCTTTTTTTAAGCAAAAAATAAATAAAAATGCATACATGTATGTGTGATTAGTAATGTGGAACCCTAGATGCGTTCGAACATGTGCTACTTATTAATCTACAGGACTCTTTGGTTCTAATATTGTAGTTTGAAAATAAACATAAAAAGTCAACACCTATTAAACTTTGCATAAGCTCTGTTATTATTGATTTGAAGGATAATGCTAACATTTTAGTCCGGATCAATAATACAAATAAGTAAAAAACCTAAAAAGATATCATATATTATATAATAAATTTTAGGTCCAATATGTTGTGGACTAGTGGTTATGAGAGCATTGGAAATGCAAAATTTAATTAATTAATTAATTAATTAATTAATAATAATAATAACAATAATAATAATAATGCATTTTGCATCACCAAAAATTAAAGTAGCTAGTCAATTTTGTATAATAAGTTTTTATATATTATAAATATTATCACTCAACTTAAAATCCCGCTGTCATAAAGTTGGAATATTACAAAAACATGAATACTATCTTTTTTTTTTTTATCAACACAGATTTGAACTATAGAGGCTGGTCGGGTGGATTGTTGGCTTGTTGCTATCTATAATACTTTTGGAATGAATTTTGCCTTTAGATAGAACTTTAACATGATTTTTGCAGTTACACTAACTCAAGGCTGTGTTTTTATGTTTGGCAGCTTCAAATGCAGAGGATGGCGCGAATACGCGCTAAATGTTTTTATGTAAGAGTGTATGTCTGTAAGAGTAATGGTTCTCTTTGCAATTTGAGTTATTTCTCCATCGTTAGGAGAAATATGAACTGCACGTGTGTGACAAAATAAATTGCAGTTCTTTTATGTATGTGGGTAAGTTTGTAAGAGTGTTGGTTTTATGTTCGAGTGATTTCTTTATCATTTGTTGGAGGAAAGTGAAATACGTATGTGTGTGACAAATAAATTACAGTTCTTTTATGTATGTGTGTAAGTTTGTGTCAGTATTGGTTTTCTATGAAATCTGAGTTATTTCTACGTCATTAGGAGCCAAGAACTTGAAATGTATGCATAGTACGTAGTGCGTGTGACAAATAATTTCCAGTTCTTTCATTTCATTTAGACTCTACCACAGATTTATTAATTAATGAGATTTACTATGAATGTGAAATTATGTATCATTGTGTCACCGTGCTCCGGAACATCTAAATAGGTCTCACTTATTATACCTTTGGTGGGATTCACTATTCATATGAGAGGAAAAAGTATCACGTTATTGAACTCCAATTATATCTACTAATTTCTTATGTGAATGAAATGTTCTAAAAGAGACTAATGCTTATCAAGCTCACCTGTTTTGCAGTATTTAATTGCATAAGCGTAGAATCGCCTATTTAAATCCAACTGATTGAAATGTTCTAAACACGACATCATCACCTATTTAACACCACATTTGAATTGATATCCCTCGTGGGCTAAGCAGACCAAACCTATTCTGCCTTTGTAATTGGGTTCTTCCTAAAAGTAGACAATGTTAACCACATTTTTAGAAAAAGTGGACAAATTAGCCATGAGAAAGTGGACAACATTGTCCACCTCTTAGTGAAAGGCGGATTTAAAATGTGAGAGCACTCCTAAGCAAATCTTTGAGAAAGCCTATTTTTGTTTTTCTTTTTGATTGTTGATTTACTCTTGCTGGGAGCCAAATTCAATAGTGTGCACCATAAGCAGGTATGTGTGGAACTTTTTGTTTGATTTGAGATATTAGTATATGCATGAATGATTTTACTGTCAGGGACTCTGTGAAACCACCCTACATCTCCGATCATACCCAGCCGTAATATCACCAAAAATTCTAGCCCGGATAAGTTGATTTCCATAGATGTACAATGGCATTTGGCAGTACTTGAAGATCGGATTCCCAAGAATGCAATCAAAACCCTTTTTTTTGTTTTTTAAATATCAACTTTAAAACTAATCAGATCCAAATTCGTGGTTTAACCCAATTATCATACGCAAATGATTGAGCAGTAGAGGGACATTAACTGATAAGAGTAGATGTGGAAAACAAATATTTGTTGCATTAATTATACATATGGTCTCATTGTGAGGACCCCACCTTTGTGCATTTCATAAATTTTTAAGGGAAGGTGTAGTCTAATTTGAATTCAAAGTCTTGCTTTTTCATTAACGAGTTTTTACAATTCATTGTATTAATATATTTTCATTTTTCATCAAGGAGAAAGTTTTTTAGGTTAATGACACTGCTCGACTCGTCCTTATGGGGACCCTTCCCCCTTTTTTTTAAGGGAAATTTTTTTTTTCAATTAATGCAAGTTTCTTTCTTTCAATTTATTTATTTTTTAGATTCTATTCAAAAGGAAAAATAAAATTACTTTTTAGTTCTCGCAATCTTCTTTTCAGTTTTTAGTTTAACTTTAATTCTTTGCAATTTTATATTGATCAAATCTCCCTCTTTTTTTAAAAGTGTTTTTAAGTAATAATATATATATATATATATATTACGAGTTGGATTTAGAGTTGGATTAAAATTACACATAGTATAATTCTAAGCAATGTTACACCACCAATAATTTATTATTGAATTCATATTTTAAAATTTTCACTATTGGATTATATGTTTTATATTTTCTTAATATACATGCTGATTTTCATCCCAATCATATATTATATACCACTCGATCTAGAAAGTCATCTTTTATGCATTATTTTAAACTAAAAAAAAAAAAATTGAATTTAAACAATTGATCAATGACATGTCTATTAATCCTTGATTACTTTGAAATTTTGCAAGCATAAAAAATATACAAAAATAATGTAATCTAATATTGGATTTATCGAAATTCACATTCAACTAAAAAATATTGAGTGGTGTGTCATTTCTTAAAGTTACACTTAGTGTACCTTAAACCCCCACCATTTATATTAATTACATCATATAGTCTTACATGTATCGTTGTCCTGTGTATTTTATTATAGGTACATGTTTTCAAACAATCCCATTCTCAAAAAGCTAAAAAAAAAGTTTTGCAGCAGAAAACCACAAATGAATGGCTTAATCAACAGCTCATATTCAAACACAGTGCTCTCCCACTCCAGAAGAAAGCGTCAAATACAATGGCTCTCCAAAAGGAAAGCGTTCAACAGTTCTGCACTTAACAAGAAGAACACTTCTTCTACCAATCATAAATTCATAAATGGACATTCTGGCATTTTACCCCCTTTTATGTTTTTAATTGGCAAAATGCCCCTATTCGAAACTATATAGGGGTATGCCCCTGTTTCAATACTTGATTACCCTAAATCGAGTTTTAATGAAATACTCGATTTCTAGGAAATCGAGTTTCATGCAAAAAATTTTACAAGTGTGATTGCCCAATATTTAGGGAGACCTATAGCGGCGTTTTTAACCTATATGTGACGTTTTTAACCCTATAGTGAGCGTTTTTCTGGAAAAATTTTTATTTGCCAGTTTCAGTGGCCAAATATAGCGAGTTTTTAATCCTATATGTGGCGTTTTTCTGGAAAATTTTTTATATGCAGGTTTCAGTGGACCTATAGCGGCGTTTTTTATCCCTATAGTGGCGTTTTTAACCCCTATAGTGACGTTTTGGAACTCGATTTTCCATTTAATCGAGTTTCATGCATTTTTTTTTTTTTTTTTTTTTTTTTAAGTTTGATCAGGCATAACTCGATTTTAAGGTCATCGAGTATCGAAACAGGGGCACGAACCTATATAGTTTCAAAACAGGGGCATATTGCTAAATTTTTTTAAAATTAAGGGCAAAAGGCCAGAATGCCCAATCATAAATTCATAAATGAAACAGTGTTGAACTTGCATCAGTTCAATCACCACCTTCTAGAAGGTAATACATCCATACTTCCACAATGTTAATGGGTCAGCCATTTTAAAGAAAAAATGACTTAAAAGAGAATATGCTTTACCTTTTTTTCAAAAAGTTACAATGGGAAAAGGAAAATTTGAATCTTGAAAACAACACCTGTAGGTGCAAGTTGAGTTACAATACTCTTAGCAAAGAGTATGCTTCTTTAAAGACCCATCTATTGGTACGATGAAAGTTAAAGTAGTTTTGATCTCACCTAGTTACTAAATGTAAAAATTCATAAATGTCCATTAGAAGAAAATTTAACTGCACAATACCAAATTACTCCAGATGGGACTACTAAAAAATGTGCAACTAAACTAAGTAGAGTATTTTCAAAGATATCATACTCGACCATCAAAACTGTTAAATTAATTTTCAAGGCTGACTAATACAACTGTAACACAAAATACAAAAATATTAAATTTACAGTAGGCCTCCTAAGTTTCTTCCATGATCACTATTCAAAAGTATCAGTTCATCTTGTCTTTCATCACAAGAAGTGGCCCCTTCTTCCTCATCATGTTCATCATCAGAATCCCCATCAACAAACCTGGGAACCCTGTTTAGTCTATGTTCATTGCTAGATTGATCCAAATTTCCTGCAATTTGATTAGCTTCCTCTTGTTCTTCTACTGTTTTAGCCAAAGACAACAGAACATTCTTTGCTTTCTGATCAGGAGGAAACCCACAAGACTCCATTTCCTTGTACCAAACAACAGCACTGCCAAAATCCCTGTTTTTGCCATATGCATCCATAATTGTGGTCAAGACTGTTTGATTTGCTTTGACACCACATGCCTGCATTTCTTCATATTTCTCCATCATCTTCTCAAGGTTATTTATCTTTGCATACCCTTTGATCAATGCCCCATAAGTGACAACATTGGGTTCAAATCCATCTTGTTTTAGTCTTCTGAAGAAATTTTCAGCACCCTCCATATCAGAAGCATTCACATAAGCCGATAACATAGTCGTATAGGAGCAAAGATCTGGGGTAAATCTGCAAAAGCAAACAATGATAAAGAGTAGTGCACACTTGTCATTAAGACAGCAAATGTACATGGGCAGCTATCACTCTGTTAAGCACCCTTGTCAATATCCATTACTCCTATACATTATTTTCCATCCAGAAGGGCATGCATTTGGTCATTGCATTAATACTCTCCCATTCTTGACATTGAATAATAGTCGTAACAAAAGTACTTCATGATCCTTTGCTCTGTCAGACACTTGAAAGGATTACAGAGAACCTGTTTTTTGAGGTTCTATACTTGGCAAGTCTATATAGGGTGACTGGATTTTTATCTGACTAATAAGAGTTTCAAATGAACATCTACAAAGAATCCTCATGCTCAAAAGAGAATGTACAAAGCGAACCAGTTTACTATACAAGACAGAAAACAAAATACCAAGGGAGAAAGGGGGAAGGAATTAAGCAGAAGGATAGGTGGATGCACCATGAACACTGTCTGAGGAGAAATTTATGCTACAAAGAAAGAGAGACGGATAGTAGAAGTGGATTATTTATTTTCCTTTTTTTAAGAAAAAAAGGAAAAGAAACACAGAAAAGACCAAACAGACATCTGGATGGAAACAACACTGCACCAACGAACAGACTCAGGACCAACAGACACCTGGATGGAAACACAGGCAAACAGGCAATCTAGAGAGAGACGCATGGATGGACATGCATAGCAGTGTAACAACACTGAGTGATCACTTGCTAGCAATGATATACTTAGGCAATTCCTAATATAAAATATCTCTGAAAAAGAAATTAGCACTAGAAGTTTTAAGACTTGAGATTGAGTTAGCAATGACAAGACATGGATGACCTCATGGAGGACATGGACCCAACAACTTCTAGGTCCTTCCAGAATATAGCTCAATGATACCAACCTATGTACTTCATTAACTGGACCAATTTAAGCCTCACAAAAAGAAAGAGAGATACAATTAAATATCTAGTCAAAATCATTTTCTAATATCTGAAACAGGTCAGCTTCTGAAAAGAGTTCATGCAGGAGTAGGTTATATTCTTATTAACATTATTGAGCACAACGGAAAGAGCTTCTGTCTTTGAGAAATCAACAAAAAGAAGCCTCAAAAAATTTTGCTATGAATAAATTTGAACTTGTATAAAGTGCATATGGTGATTTGGGGATAGAAAGTGTAGAGTAATCACAATGCAGGTAATCACATTACCTGTCCCTTTTCATACTCTTAAACACAGTGCGAGCTTGCTCCACCATCCCCGAGATCGCAAATGCATCAAGCAAGATGTTATAAGCTTTGTGGGTTGGTCTGGAGAAAAGACAAAATGACAGGTGTTGTAATCTTCAAAACCAATAGAAATATCTAATAAACGAATAGTAGTTAGCCATTGGCTAGTCAGTTGCCATCAGCTTGTCTTGGTAAAGCAATCAGCATAACAAAAACCAACCCAGAAACTAAAAGTTCAGACTTCTGCCTGAAAAAATAACCGACAAAAAACAAGGCGAATAATTCCTAACCCAATCTATATTTATATATATTTAAAAGCTGAAGCGTAGCATTTATTATTAATACACTCCTGTTGAGCCACATCAGCAGCCACACCATCCACCTATTTTCAACTCTCTCCCTCTCTCTCTCTCTCTCTCTCTCTCATATTTTTAACTCTTTTTCTTATTATTAATCCCCAAATTATTGTTACACTTTTTCCAAACTTTCCCCTCCCATTTACTTTTTGATCTCTCCACTACTATCTACCTTAATATCACCCTTCCTCTATCCCTTTATCTTCTTTTATTTTTGCCTCTTCTTATTCTCATCATTTTACTACAAATTTGCAATTATCTCACATTCTATACATAGCTTTCCCAATTCCCACAAATATATACATATACATACATATATATATATATATATATCTCAAATTTTTTTCCCCATTTTTTGGTGGATTTTTTAATCTTGCATCTCTATTTTAAGTTGATTAACTTTTGTGTTCTTTAGAGCTCTACTTTGGGTTAATCTAATTTAGTTTTGTGTTTTTAAATTGTTATCTTTTTTCTTTTATTTGATTTCATAAATGTTATCCTATTGTATTATAAAGATAGTGTATACGAATATAGTCGTATTCTATTACATAGCAGGACTATGATAATTTGGAGTTTATTAATTTTTTTTTTATAAGTGGTGTTTATTACTATATCTTTTAATTTTTTTTTTTCTTCTCATCTAATTTTCTATAAATTTGTTATTATCTCTCACATTCTCGCTTGAAAAAATGATTATTTTCTCTCTCAATTTTTTATTATTTCTTACAGATCTTTTTTATATTGATAAAACATTGTGTTTTTTTATAACTCTATTTTAGGTTAATACCTTTAGGTGTTGTATTTTTAAGTTCCCCAACACAAGTAGTCTCTCTCCCTCTTATAACTTTGGTTTGATTTTTGTCTGAGTTAATACTTAGCTATTTTGGAAGTAAGTATTTAAATTGATATCAAAACACAATATCAGCTATGGATTTGAATGTGTCTATCAATTATTTGAGTAATATTAAAAACTAATTTTGCTATGAGTTTTAATTATCATGATAACCTCCTTTAAAATAACGAGGAATTTGAATAATTTATTTGAAACTTCAAAAGTTTAGCTGTAGAGAAAAAAATTGGAAAAACATAGCACACTATAACATAATTTCAAAAAATATGAACCAGCTCATAAAGGAATAATATCAATCAAACACTACACCAAAAATAATAGAATGATATATTGGTAGAGATAGAAAGAAGAAAAATCATTTTAGAAATTGTTTAATTTTTGGGAAAAACAAATTACCTTCATAAAAGTAGAGACCTCACACGGGAGAGCATAAGGTTCTACCATGTGGTGCACTCTTTAAAGATAATTGAAACACTCTTAAACCACATTAGATATAAGAACAAATTTAAAAATAGGGACTCTTTATTTCCTTTAGTTGAATGTTTCAAGACTACTTTTTGTTTCCTTTAATTCAATGTTTCAAGACTACTATTTGTTTCGTTTAGTTCAACATTTCAAGACTTTTCCTCTCTCTCACATGCACTAAACTCTTTGCATTTTCATTCACTATTTTCACTTCTACTCCTTTATATGCCCACAACCCTCATGACATCTCATCTCAAATACACCTAGACAAAAAATGATGTCATTTACCTTCAACTTTTCAACGACACCTACATAACTCCAATATTGTTGAATCATTTGACCCTAGTCCGTATGAGTAGGCTATGACCAAGGAAGAGAGCTTGCGTTTTTAATTCCGTGACTAGTTTACAGTTTGATGTTGAAGTTGGATGCTGTGGATTTTGTGAAGATTGTGATTTGCTTTGAGTTTTTGGGTGTTTGGGATTTTGGTTTGGGAAAGTCATAAATGTATTTTGTTTTAGAACTCAAGGAAAAAAAAAAAAAACCTTCTAATTGATTATTTATGAAGTTGGCTTCTTTTGTTTTTTTTTTTTTTAGAACTCATAATTTGCAAGTTTCTTTGCAGTTTCTTTTACTGCTATTTTGTGCAGTATGAGCCATAGTGATAAAAGTAAAAATTGATGGTGATTTCAAAGTGTTTTTCATTTTTTAAAGGATACGGAAGTCCAACTAAAGGCAATTAAATTTTGATAAATAGAACTGTTTTTATCCAATTTCTCTTTGTTTAATCATATTCTCTTTATGTTACTTACAAATGATTTCCTTAATTTCATTGAGATAATGAATTGGGTGTTTGAGATTGGGGTCTTCATATTTGGTTGTGAGAATAGAGTGGTTGAGGAAGCATTTGGGAGATTGCTTAAATTTATGTAATTTAAGGATTAAAAAGTATTTTATGCCTTAAATTTGTGTTTATAGATTTCAAAATCATTTAATCAATTTAAAAAATAAAGTTTTCTTTTAACAATAAATATTATAATTTGTTATTGTGTTATTGTATTATACAATTTTTTTTAATAAAATATGAATTAAGAAAATCAAGTTTCAAAGTATATAACAATATTGTGAACAAACATAAATATTATATGTAGGTCTTAATATACATAAAAATGATTTCAAATGAAATTGTAACGTATCCGCGCAGCACGCGGGACATCATCTAATTCTTCTTAAAGTATCAATATAGTTATAGGTTGGTTTACTGAGTTCATAATGCAATCATGATGTTTTATTGACCTCGTTTGGGAGAGCTGGATTTTGAACTCTCCAAAGCGCCAGAAGAGAAAAATAAACAAAGACGATAAGCCAAATTTATTCTTTCAAATTCAGACAGAAAAATGTGTGCAAAGAAGCCCACCAACTAATTTAGCTTTACCAGGTTGAGTGAGCTTCAGGTTAAATCAGTTCAACTGATACAACCCATTTTTTTTCATATTTAACTTTCAAGACCTATAGCTCCCTATAAAAGAAGAAAAGTTAGAGCATCCACATCAGTGGATGTAAAATCATGTAAAATAGAAAGAAAAAAAAAAAAAAAAAACCGTTTTTACACATTTTGCCTCAAAAATACACTACATCAGTGCTTCTAAAAATGTCTAAAATTGTGTATATCTTTACACGAGCTACAGTAACCGTATAATTTTACACGGTTACTGTAACTTGTGTAAAGATTATTTTATTAATTTCTGTTCGCTCCTTTTTTCCTCTCTCTTCTCCGTTCTCAACAAACTCAGTAGCTTCACCACTTCTCATCTTCTTCTTTTTCTTCAGATGCACACAAACACACCCACACACAAACACATCCACACAGACAAATCCACACAAAGATTCACTTGCTCAAAAAAAAAAAAAAAAAAAACACATAAGAGATACACAAACACACCCACACACAAACAAACCCACACGGACAAACAACAAAGAGACAGATCAGAGCCTGATCGGAACTTGACTGAAACAATCAGAGCTCGTTGATGTGTGGATCAAAGCTAGGTGAGATCGGAGCTCGTTGATGCATGGATCGGAGCTAGGTGAGATCAAAGCTATGAGGGAGAGTTGATGTGTGGGATCGGAGCTGTGAGGGGTGGGATTGGAGCTGTGAGGGAGAGTGATGTGTGGGATCGGAGCTATAAGGGTGAGATCGGAGTTGTGAGGGAGAGTGAGGGGTGGGATCAGAGCTGTGAGGGGTGGGATCGGAGTGGGATCAAAGCTGTGAGGTGAGATCAGAGTTGTGAGGGAGAGTGAGGGGTGGGATTGGAGTTGTAAAGGGTGGGATCGGAGTGGGATCAGAGTTGTGAGGTGAGATCGGAGTTGTGAGGGAGAGTGAGGGGTGGGATCAGAGCTGTGAGGGAGAGTGATGTGTGGGTATGGAGATGGGTATAGAGAGAGAACAAAAAATCAGAAAAAATGAGAGGAGAAAGAGAGACCGCGCGTATTACCAATGGTAGTTGAGAGAAATAATAAAAAAATGGATAAAATTGATTATTTAAATAAAAAAAGAGATAGAATAGATAAACTGATGTAGGTGTTTTGTAAAAGTGAATGTGTAAAATAGAAAAAGTAAGTTTTTAATGTAAAAATGGATGTGTATAATGCATGAGCTGATGTGAATGCTCTTAAGAACGTGCCTACACACCTGACACCAGCATCGAGCATCTCCTCAAAAACAGCTAGCGCTTCGTCCTCCCTTCTCGCTTTCCCATAAGCATTAATAAGTAGGGCATAGCTGACAACATCAGGTTGAAGACCAGATCTTTGCATCTAAAAATCATGAATATACTTCAAAAATCTGATGAATGTAATATTAACAAGAGATTAAATGACAGGGTGCGCAGAAAAATGAAGATTCAAAGAGGTATTTAAAAATAAATAAATAGATAAAAACTATCCTCACAAAGCATCAGGGCATATTCCAGAATTTCTCTTTGGTATTTACAGGTTCATCAAGAGATAATACAATCAGCTAGGTGCATGAAGTCAATCACTTGGCCCACAGTTTCCGCACAAATATCAACTTCATGATCATTGAAAAACCAGTTCTCTTTACCAAAAGGATCTATTTACATAGAACTATCAAGTATCCTTCTTCTTTTTTGTGATGAAGTACAATTATTATGAGTTAACTTATTATGTTTCCATGTCACTAGCGTAAATACATTACTAACGCTATTCAATGACAGAAGGTTACCTTAAAAATGTCAACGTAAACAGGCTTGTACACCCTCAAGTCTTATCCAAAACAGACGTCAAACCCATTTTTCCCATATTGGTTTGTCATATGAATTGTGTCCATCAAGAAAGAAAACACCACCCACCTCATTTAAAATCATGGATCGGAGCTGTGAAGGGTGGGATCGGAGCTGTGAGGTGAGATCGGAGTTGTGAGGGAGAGTGAGGGGTGGGATCAGAGCTGTGAGGGAGAGTGATGTGTGGGTATGGAGATGGGTATGGAGATGGGTATAGAGAGAGAACAAGAAATTAGAAAAAATGAGAGGAGAAAGAGAGACCGCACGTATTACCAATGGTAGTTGAGAGAAATAATAAAAAAATGGATAAAATTGATTATTTAAATAAAAAAAGGGATAGAATAGATAAACTGATGTAGGTGTTTTGTAAAAGTGAATGTGTAAGATAGAAAAAGTAAGTTTTTAATGTAAAAATAGATGTGTATAATGCATGAGCTGATGTGAATGCTCTTAAGAACGTGCCTACACACCTGACACCAGCATCGAGCATCTCCTCAAAAACAGCTAGCGCTTCGTCCTCCCTTCTCGCTTTCCCATAAGCATTAATAAGTAGGGCATAGCTGACAACATCAGGTTGAAGACCAGATCTTTGCATCTAAAAATCATGAATATACTTCAAAAATCTGATGAATGTAATATTAACAAGAGATTAAATGACAGGGTGCGCAGAAAAATGAAGATTCAAAGAGGTATTTAAAAATAAATAAATAGATAAAAACTATCCTCACAAAGCATCAGGGCATATTCCAGAATTTCTCTTTGGTATTTACAGGTTCATCAAGAGATAATACAATCAGCTAGGTGCATGAAGTCAATCACTTGGCCCACAGTTTCCGCACAAATATCAACTTCATGATCATTGAAAAACCAGTTCTCTTTACCAAAAGGATCTATTTACATAGAACTATCAAGTATCCTTCTTCTTTTTTGTGATGAAGTACAATTATTATGAGTTAACTTATTATGTTTCCATGTCACTAGCGTAAATACATTACTAACGCTATTCAATGACAGAAGGTTACCTTAAAAATGTCAACATAAACAGGCTTGTACACCCTCAAGTCTTATCCAAAACAGACGTCAAACCCATTTTTCCCATATTGGTTTGTCATATGAATTGTGTCCATCAAGAAAGAAAACACCACCCACCTCATTTAAAATCAGAACAACTGAAAGGATCTCCTTACAGGTTTATGCCATATTTGAGAACTTCAATAGAGAACGTGTTATCTACATGCTGACTAACAGTATCAGGGAACTAACAGACATACTTTAAGAAATGCAATGATGGATTTGAGAAAAAGATGTTTACAATTAGGTTGCAATAGTTTGATGCAGTCAGACTATTAACTGATTTCTGATTGTCAGTTTTGGAGAAGCCTGAACTCTCCTATTGAAAATGAATAAAGAAGATATGGATCGATGAAGAGGATTCTGGGGTACTATGGAACCCAGTGATTGAGTAATTTTGGACAATGATAGGCTGGTATCTCAGTGCACCTTTGAGAGGGGTGCAAAAGATCAAGATGTTTGGTTTTGTTTCTGGAAAAAGCTTCACTAGTTAATTGTAATAGAAGGCAGTATATCAAACCCAATAAATCTACAAGAAGGTTGTATATATGCCCCATTGGTTGGGAAGGCTTGACCTGAGGAACAACCTCACTACCAGAATTCCAGTTAATCAAATTTTTAGTAGTGTCACTTAGACATTATGGGGGTTATTACTATTCTTACGTTCTGTTAAATTGTTATGACTGCACATGGAGAATCTAGCTTTTTTGCAACTTGACAAAACGCCATACACTGCTACTCCATGATTTCACATGGAGAACCTGCTCAATGCAGATACTTAACTTTTTCCCAAATCTACGTATCTCTTGATCAAAGTCAACACTAAATGGTCATAAATCAATCTGTTCACGTCTCACCCCAAAGTTGCCCCAATAGATTATCTTGACTTGATTGGGATCAATCTAAATAGTCAAATTTACTATATCTCCTATTTTCAAGGAATTTGCCTTCATCTTCCATAGGTAGTCCATAGAATTCAACCTCAAAAAGAAACTGTTAAATTACCACTCATCCCAATGGATTACGCTGATAGAAAGTAGGAAATCTAATCATTCAATTATTCTTCTAACACTTCCCCTCATATGTAGGCACAGACTTTCCCTCAAAAATAAGGCACAATATGTGGAATTATAGACTTAAATGGCAGATATAAAGAGAACTGCTTGTTTTGGTACCATGTTAAAAACAATCATTCCCAAAAATTTAAGCATTTGACCTCTACAATTTAAGTATGAACCTTATCCCAAAGTTTTTTACCCACCAATGAACGTTTGCCTTAGGATAGAATCCTTTAGAGCCCTTCCTCCATACCACCTATCATACCAAAATTTGACCCTCCTGCCATCCCCAATTTTGAAACAAATATTGGCAGCAAATTTATCCCATCCAGGTATTATGTTCCAAAGACTAAAGCCCCCATTGGGTCTTCTAACCACTTTGGAAGCCCAATCACCCCATAATACCCCATATTTTGCGCCTATGACATGTCTCCAAAACTGATGGCTCTCCTCTCCCAACCTCCATAACCACATCTAACAACAAAGCCTGACTGAAGGTTCCTCACTCCCAAACCACCAGTTTTTTTGGGAGAGCACACCACACTCCAATTTACCAAATGGAATTTGAATTCCCCATCTCTCCCACCCCGCAGAAAATTTTGTTGATGCATAGGAAAGTAAACAAAGAAAGAAAACAAATTGGAAGGATAGATAATGTACTCAAGTAAGATCATAAGGATCCCCTTCAATAGGTAGAAATTTTTGCATTGAACTAGCCTTTTCTCTGTCATTTCAACAACCATGTTCCAAACTGCACTAGTTTTATATGATGAACCCAGCTACGTAGCCAAATAGTTCATACAGTAAAGATCCCACTTTACAATCCAATAGTGTGGCCAATCTATGTTTTGAAGTAAGTTAATCACCAAGCCCATAATTGCTTCAAAACATAAAATCATAGCACGGATTTACCAGACATTAGAAGCTAAAATATCACAAAACAAGAAAGTGTCATTAGCAAGCATAAGATGTGAAACAGTTAGAGCTTCTCTATTTCCTCCCTCCACTTGGAACTCGACTATGAAACCTCCCTCCACAGATCTCACCAACATGCCACTCAAGACCTCATCCCCAACACTGTTTCAAGCCTATTAGCTAGCATTCATATTTAATACCACCAAAAGTTTAAGAAACAGTATCAACTAACATAAACCCACCTCAATCCTAGATAAATGAGACTGCTCATCCTTCTGTCCTTAAGGACATCCATCAACATTCCTTTGATGTCTTGTTCATTTTCGTATTTCTCTATTTTTATAATTTGTATTCTTTGAAATTGGACTGCACAAATCCCATGTGTCTGCCTATTTTCCTTCTTCAATAAATTTTTTTTACTTATCAAAAAATATAATAAAAATTTTGTTAAAAAAAAATCCATCAACATTGCTAAATCATAAGAATTTTAGGGACTCTTTTTAAACATGTTAAGGAAATCAGCATTGCTAAAACATAAGAATTTTAAGGACATTTTTTTAACATATTAAGGAAGTAAAACATAGATATATAGCTTATTCTTAGATAGCTCACCAGCTAAAACACATATTAGCTGGTGATTTCTTAAAATTAATTACAAAATATCTCTATATCAAGAGGGAATTTCATAATGAAAGATACATTTGAAGTTTCAAATTCCTAGGAATAATAATGGAAATTGTAGAATGTCTAGAAACAGCATATTAGAGTACTAATGCTGCATGCTTATTGTCTATAATCAAAATAATTTTTAGCTAGTGACTGTCAGTGCATATTATATTCCGGTTACATGAAAGATAAGTCAGAAAGTTCTTAATTTTACCTGGTCATACATCTTTGAAACTTCCTTGTAATTAGTCTCAAATGACATTAAGCTATTATAAGTAACTGTTGATTGTTGAACTCCTCTCTCAGCCATGAGTGCAAATACTTTTCGAGCTTTCTCATAATTCCTTGCCTTCTTATGCATATAGATCATGATGTGAAACATCTTTTGGTCTGGCTTTAAAGGTGATTTTTCCTCATTCAAAAGGGTCTCAAAAACGTCTTCAGCTTCCTTGAACTTACCTCCCTGCAGTAGCAACAGTCACTCATGAAATTGCAAGATAATTTAAATTATGAATTACATCTTAGGTTAGAGAGTCACTCCCACTATATAAAAAAAACTTACACAAAAAAATAAAAATAAAAGAAGAAGAAGAAAACTCATCCCATCTCTGTGTATGGTATCATAAATATATTATGATACACATGAAGTTGGGGATGCAACGTGTCTAGGTGTTCAATTTACCTATTTTAAAAAGTTTCTACCATTTTTGAGTGTTCATTAGTTTGATTAGTTTGTTGAGAATCCATAGTCAACGCCAAATATTGAGGGACTAAGGCTTGGTTGTTTTTGTTATTGTTGTTGGAAGTCCAATAGCCATAACAAACATGTCAGGTCTTTATCCAGTCAAAGCTTAGAGTTCCATCAACTTTCAGTTGTGGATTCAAGGCTCATTACGTTCTTTGTAGGGTCAGAATTCAGTCAAATCTAAGACTATCAACAACTTTCACTTTCAAAGTAGTGGCAGAAAACTATTACTTTCTAAAGCAGTTTATGTCAAGACTCAAAAATGCCTGTAGTGACAATTTTAGATCATAACTTCAATAGATCAGATTTTGTTGAAGGCTGTGAGCCAGCCATAAAGGACCTGCAATTCAGGCATAGTTCAGATGGTCTTTTTCATTAATAGATTTTCAAAATTTATTGTTTTCAAATTTTTTCAAGTTAAACCTAAAGTTCTAGTTCTATGAGTACCAATTTTTTTTTTTTTTGATAAGTAATAAAGATTTATTGATATTTCAACCTCAAAAAGAAACTGTTAAATTACCACTCATCCCAATGGATTACGCTGATAGAAAGTAGGAAATCTAATCATTCAATTATTCTTCTAACACTTCCCCTCATATGTAGGCACAGACTTTCCCTCAAAAATAAGGCACAATATGTGGAATTATAGACTTAAATGGCAGATATAAAGAGAACTGCTTGTTTTGGTACCATGTTAAAAACAATCATTCCCAAAAATTTAAGCATTTGACCTCTACAATTTAAGTATGAACCTTATCCCAAAGTTTTTTACCCACCAATGAACGGTTGCCTTAGGATAGAATCCTTTAGAGCCCTTCCTCCATACCACCTATCATACCAAAATTTGACCCTCCTGCCATCCCCAATTTTGAAACAAATATTGGCAGCAAATTTATCCCATCCAGGTATTACTTTGGAGTTCTTTTCTACCCTTAGTAGTGCTTCTTAAGTTGCTTCTCTTATTCTGTTTTTAGTTGTTTTTGTTTGCTGTTTTTTGTGTTCACCATCATGAACACCTGTAATGGCTGTTTGCGTTCTTCTTGTTGAATAAAAGTCTTATTACTTATCAAAAAAAAAAAATGTTCCAAAGGCTAAAGCCCCCATTGGGTCTTCTAACCACTTTGGAAGCCCAATCACCCCGTAATACCCCATATTTTGCGCCTATGACATGTCTCCAAAACTGATGGCTCTCCTCTCCCAACCTCCATAACCACATCTAACAACAAAGCCTGACTGAAGGTTCCTCACTCCCAAACCACCAGTTTTTTTGGGAGAGCACACCACACTCCAATTTACCAAATGGAATTTGAATTCCCCATCTCTCCCACCCCACAGAAAATTTTGTTGATGCATAGGAATAGTAAACAAAGAAAGAAAACAAATTGGAAAGATAGATAATGTACTCAAGTAAGATCATAAGGATCCCCTTCAATAGGTAGAAATTTTTGCATTGAACTAGCCTTTTCTCTGTCCTTTCAACAACCATGTTCCAAACTGCACTAGTTTTATATGATGAACCCAACTACGTAGCCAAATAGTTCATACGGTAAAGATCCCACTTTACAATCCAATAGTGTGGCCAATCTATGTTTTGAAGTAAGTTAATCACCAAGCCCATAATTGCTTCAAAACATAAAATCATAGCACGGATTTACCAGACATTAGAAGCTAAAACATCACAAAACAAGAAAGTGTCATTAGCAAGCATAAGATGTGAAACAGTTAGAGCTTCTCTATTTCCTCCCTCCACTTGGAACTCGACTATGAAACCTCCCTCCACAGATCTCACCAACATGCCACTCAAGACCTCATCCCCAATACTGTTTCAAGCCTATTAGCTAGCATTCATATTTAATACCACCAAAAGTTTAAGAAACAGTATCAACTAATATAAACCCACCTCAATCCTAGATAAATGAGACTGCTCATCCTTCTGTCCTTAAGGACATCCATCAACATTCCTTTGATGTCTTGTTCATTTTCGTATTTCTCTATTTTTATAATTTGTATTCTTTGAAATTGGACTGCACAAATCCCATGTGTCTGCCTATTTTCCTTCTTCAATAAATTTTTTTTACTTATCAAAAAATATAATAAAAATTTTGTTAAAAAAAAATCCATCAACATTGCTAAATCATAAGAATTTTAGGGACTCTTTTTAAACATGTTAAGGAAATCAGCATTGCTAAAACATAAGAATTTTAAGGACATTTTTTTTAACATATTAAGGAAGTAAAACATAGATATATAGCTTATTCTTAGATAGCTCACCAGCTAAAACACATATTAGCTGGTGATTTCTTAAAATTAATTACAAAATATCTCTATATCAAGAGGGAATTTCATAATGAAAGATACATTTGAAGTTTCAAATTCCTAGGAATAATAATGGAAATTGTAGAATGTCTAGAAACAGCATATTAGAGTACTAATGCTGCATGCTTATTGTCTATAATCAAAATAATTTTTAGCTAGTGACTGTCAGTGCATATTATATTCCGGTTACATGAAAGATAAGTCAGAAAGTTCTTAATTTTACCTGGTCATACATCTTTGAAACTTCCTTGTAATTAGTCTCAAATGACATTAAGCTATTATAAGTAACTGTTGATTGTTGAACTCCTCTCTCAGCCATGAGTGCAAATACTTTTCGAGCTTTCTCATAATTCCTTGCCTTCTTATGCATATAGATCATGATGTGAAACATCTTTTGGTCTGGCTTTAAAGGTGATTTTTCCTCATTCAAAAGGGTCTCAAAAACGTCTTCAGCTTCCTTGAACTTACCTCCCTGCAGTAGCAACAGTCACTCATGAAATTGCAAGATAATTTAAATTATGAATTACATCTTAGGTTAGAGAGTCACTCCCACTATATAAAAAAAACTTACACAAAAAAATAAAAATAAAAGAAGAAGAAGAAAACTCATCCCATCTCTGTGTATGGTATCATAAATATATTATGATACACATGAAGTTGGGGATGCAACGTGTCTAGGTGTTCAATTTACCTATTTTAAAAAGTTTCTACCATTTTTGAGTGTTCATTAGTTTGATTAGTTTGTTGAGAATCCATAGTCAACGCCAAATATTGAGGGACTAAGGCTTGGTTGTTTTTGTTATTGTTGTTGGAAGTCCAATAGCCATAACAAACATGTCAGGTCTTTATCCAGTCAAAGCTTAGAGTTCCATCAACTTTCAGTTGTGGATTCAAGGCTCATTACGTTCTTTGTAGGGTCAGAATTCAGTCAAATCTAAGACTATCAACAACTTTCACTTTCAAAGTAGTGGCAGAAAACTATTACTTTCTAAAGCAGTTTATGTCAAGACTCAAAAATGCCTGTAGTGACAATTTTAGATCATAACTTCAATAGATCAGATTTTGTTGAAGGCTGTGAGCCAGCCATAAAGGACCTGCAATTCAGGCATAGTTCAGATGGTCTTTTTCATTAATAGATTTTCAAAATTTATTGTTTTCAAATTTTTTCAAGTTAAACCTAAAGTTCTAGTTCTATGAGTACCAATTTTTTTTTTTTTTTGATAAGTAATAAAGATTTATTGATATATAAAAAAAGACACCCAAGTACACAAGGAGAATATAGGGGTATACAATCAATTCCAAGAATTACATAAATCAAGTAAATCAAGAATTGAAAAAAAAAAAGATTGGTTTCTCAAAGCTGACAACCAGTCCAATAAGGTTCTAAAAAAGAATAACTTGAGATATGGCATAGTTCTCTCATTATCTTCAAAGCACTTGCTATTTCTTTCCCTCCAAAGACACCACATCAAACAATGGGGAACAACTATCCTTATATGAACATTTCAATGATGACCAAACCGACCGTGATAGCAAACTAGAAGCTCAACAACAGACTTTGGCATCAAGTTATAGGGCTTAAAAAAAAAATTTACCTCAACAAATATCTTAAGTATTATTTGATATGTTAAGGCTGAAGGTTGAGGGCCTGAAGACAACATCCTTCGAAATATTGCTTCAGCATTATTGTATCGGCCTCCTCTTCCATATGCTTCCATAAGAGCAGTGTGCGATATGACACTTGGTGCATAGCCCTTCTTATTCATCAAGCTAAAAACTCTCTCAGCCCTGTTGAAGTCCCCTTGCTTTCCATAAGCTGTTAGAAGCATGAGGAAATCCAGTTCACTAAACACCCACCAGCTTTGAGCCCTGAGCCATTCAAGGATCTACAATACAAAAGAAGACTAGTATGTAACATCGAATTAGAAGATCAAAAGCATATATTGACCACCAAAGTAATGAGTTTAGGAATAGTACATTTATTTTATTCCAAAGCACAAAAATGAAAGTTTGTGTATGTTAGAGATGGTAGCTCATATTCTGAATGAGAAAATAACACCGGTCTCTAGTTTGAGGACCTCATGGTATGGTAATCGTATATTGGGAAATTTAATGTACACTATTGGGCAGACAACAGTATAACTATGTTGTAATCTTTGAAAAAAAAAATTCATATACTGGAATGATCTGTTTGCTTGTTTCTGTGGATGTATGCACACTGTCAAACCATGAAAAGTTCTATGATTGTGTAAATAGAAATCTTCAACATTTATAGATAGAAGATAGATACCTCAATGACAAGTTTCCATTTGTTTAGTTGCTTAAATCTGAGCAAGGTCCCAAGGACCGTGTCTCTTGAAATGCCCTTGTTACTAACATTAAGTTGTTTGAGCACTGCAACTGCAGAACCCGTCTCCTGAATTTCAGTCATCAGTCTCCTCCAACTCTTCTGATCAGCTTCGTCAGCTGCATCTCGGAATACCTCCAAACCTTCCTTCTTCTTCTTCCTCTTCCTGGGTGCCAACATTCCCATACAAACAACAACACCCACTCTCCCTCGTATCCTTACATTGCTCACATTATTTACTACAATTGATTTATTACTGCAACATAACACAACAGCAACAACAAATGAATTATTACATATTCACTCAAAACTGCATAACAACATTCTCATTCATTGCAACAACATAGTATATTGGGAAATGAATATTGAAAAAAAAAAAATCAAAATCCAGTTTAGAATAAAGACAACCATCACAATCACATTAAAATACTGCTCACTATTTTGATAAAAACCAGCGACACCCAGAAACAAAGACCCTTAATGGAAAAATAAAAAGAGTGGCTGAAAACAGGAATAAAGGGGGTTTATTCTTTATTGGGGTTTATCAAATTCAAGTATTAGACGACGAGAGAAAGAGAGAGAAAACCTGCAATTAGTAAGAGGAACTGAAGAAATGAAGGGCTTGAGAAATAAGGTTTGAGGCATTGAGTTTGAGAGAGAAAAAAAAAATCTTATCTATTTAGACACTCTTGAGTCAGAGCTCTGCCTCATTCTCCGGGCGCGCCTTTCTTCGGGTTCGGAAAGGCTTATGACAAATTTATATTTTTTCAATAAGTCCAAACTACCCTCTACTAGCTCATACAAATTTCAATGCCTTCTTAAGAACAAAACCAAAACATATCATAGTACTTAAAGTGTTATTCTTTAGGTTTCTCTCTTAAAATTTAGCTATGTAGATTTTTTTTTTTATAAGATGAAAGTGTATTTTTTTAGTTAAGTAGTCACATGGTTGAATCTTAAAAGGTGAATCTAATGAATAGCACATAAAATACCGTATCTAAGTTTTGTCCATAATTTCTATATAAAAAAAAATTATGACTTAAATTTAAAAAAAAAAAAATTGATATGGATTTTAAATAGTTGTGAATCTTGGCATTCGAAATTGTTCAAAGTTGAATAGCTATTTGTTGCCAACGATAATAGGGCCTTGAAATGGGTGTGTCAGCTAGGCATAGTTCATAATCGGTGTTCCTTGAAGCCATCCCCATTGAGGAAATTTTCCATTTAACTCCATTTTAGGAACAATTTCGTTAGGTAGCAAAATTTCAAAACATATTAGCAAACTAACATCTCGAGTCTTTTAGCAAGTTCACTATAGCAACTCGAGCCTGAGAGACTCGAGTTCTATGTGTTGGCAGAGCTAAAGTGGACTTACAATCCACGTGAAACTAAAGTTTTAGACACTTAAGTTCCTTTCTTGTTCTTTGGCTAAAACTGTTCTTTAGTCACATACCCATGTTCTTCCTTCTTTCTCCATACCTAAATCAAAAACAACCTATGGATTCATAAATTCTCATACCTAAAAATCTCATTTCTCAAACACCCACACCAAAACCCAAAAATTAGAAAATACCCACACAAGAACAAATACCTAATTGGATCTTCTCCTTTAGCATCTTCTTATTCTAGATCTTTAATACTCCTACTCATATCAGATTCAAAGAACTCCCAACATCTTCTTTCTCCAGCGTTGTCATCTTCTTCTTTCTCTAGATTGTTTATCCAACGTCTTCTTTCTCCAGAACAGAGGTTCTATTATGCTTTTTTAGTTTTGCTCTATGGAACCCGAGTCTCAAGTTCCATATAGATTGTTTATCCACGTCATCTACGAACTCGTGTCTCTACCATTGAACTCGAGCTCGAGATGCTAGTTTGCTAATAAGTTTTGAAAATGTGTTTACTAACAAATATGTTTCAAAAAATAGGTTATATGGCAAGTTTCCTCCATCCCCATTTAATGCTTGAGTTCTCTTTGATTTCAATGCGCTTTGTCAGCAAAATTTGCAAAATAGCACTTTTTAAGAAAAATTTTAGATAAATAGCACCCAAACGAAATTATTTAGTTATATAGCACATTTTTGAAATTCGAGTTTGAGTTGGAACTTGAGTTTAATAAACTCAAGTTCCAAAAATGTGCTACATAACTAAATAACTTCATTTCAAAATTTTTCTAAAATTGTGCTATAGATCAAATTTTGCCGAGCTTTGTCTATTGGGGGAATGAAAGAAAAAAAGAAAAAAATACAGTGAAAGAGGGAATCTAAGAGAAAATGAAGAAAAGAAATAAAATATATATATAGTGAAATTGTGAAAGAGAATAAACACTACCATTGAACACCGAGACTTTCCTCTGTCACAGTATCCCCAGTTGTAGTTATTGCTGTGTAGCCACTGAAGGGAACAAAAAAATTTCTAAAACAATTCATTAGGGGTAATTTGCAGAGTTGCATAAGTTTGCCACACTATGTCGTTAGTTAGCAAGAATTGGAAAGAATTGAGGAGAATAACATCTTCAGCCTTTGAGACTCGAGTTCAGTGAAGAAATTGAGCCTCAAAGGCTCAAGTTTTGATTGTTGACGTGGAGATGTTTTTGCCACATAGAACTTGAGTCTTTAAGACTCAAGATTCATAGAAGAAGAAGAACGAAGATGACCATGAAGATGAAGAACCAGAAAGGAAGGAAGAAGTACCAAATCCGAAGACCTCTTTGGAGAACGCAGATTCGAAGAAGCATAACAGGGGAAGAAGAAGAAGAAGAACGGGCTGGAGGAGAGAAGAATAGGGGAAGAAGAAGAAGAAGCACAGGTTGGAGGAGAGAAGAACAGGGGAAGAAGAAGAAGAAGAAGCACGAGTTGGAGGAGAGAAGAGGAAGAAGAGAAGAAGAACAGGAGTTGGGAAAGTAAATGATGGAACTCGAGTTTTTAGACTTGAGTTCCACTTGGATTTTTTTCCACATCACCTGCCACTAATGGCAACTTAAGTTTTAAAAACTTGACTTTTATCTTAGAACTCGAGTCTTAGACACTCGAGATGTTAGTTTGCTGAATGGTTTTGCAAACTAGACAACTAACTAAATTATTATAAAAATGAAGCTAAATGCAAAAAAAAAAAAAAAAAATTCCAATTCATCAAGTTCTACCTGTTGTCCTTACGTGGATACGTAGTAAAAAAAAAAAAAAAAAGCCACATAGCACTTTTTTGTGTGCATAAAGGTGCTACAATTAGCTAAGTTTAATGATTAAATAATGCTACCGAATACCAATGCAACTTTTTAGCAATAATTTTCATAGTTTGTGAATTTATAGATTGAGAGGTTAATAGAGTAAAATGGGTGGGTTTATAGTATTACAATTAATTATTTTAACAATAATGAAATTTATTATGAATTATATTATAAGTATTTGTGAAAAACTAAATTTATTGTGAAATTTATTATAAGTATCGATTGTGTCTATTATTCACGTCATTTTAATTATGCTATATAACATTATTTTATTCCTTCTCAAAAAAAAAATATAACATTATTTTATTGGACAAACTAAACATGTGTAATATGATATATGACACTTAATGGAAAAATATAAATGGAGGGGCTAATGATACAAACAAGATACATCTTTATGAGGTAAAATCAAAATTCTAAAACTTTAGGATGTAAAATCCAAAGACTCCTAAACATTAAGGGTATAATTTGCACTTTAGCCTATTTTGATATCAAAATTAGTTTGACTTATATATACATATATATATATATATATTAAAAAAAAAAAAAAAAGCCACATAGCACTTTTTTGTGTGCATAAAGGTGCTACAATTAGCTAAGTTTAATGATTAAATAATGCTACCGAATACCAATGCAACTTTTTAGCAATAATTTTCATAGTTTGTGAATTTATAGATTGAGAGGTTAATAGAGTAAAATGGGTGGGTTTATAGTATTACAATTAATTATTTTAACAATAATGAAATTTATTATGAATTATATTATAAGTATTTGTGAAAAACTAAATTTATTGTGAAATTTATTATAAGTATCGATTGTGTCTATTATTCACGTCATTTTAATTATGCTATATAACATTATTTTATTCCTTCTCAAAAAAAAAATATAACATTATTTTATTGGACAAACTAAACATGTGTAATATGATATATGACACTTAATGGAAAAATATAAATGGAGGGGCTAATGATACAAACAAGATACATCTTTATGAGGTAAAATCAAAATTCTAAAACTTTAGGATGTAAAATCCAAAGACTCCTAAACATTAAGGGTATAATTTGCACTTTAGCCTATTTTGATATCAAAATTAGTTTGACTTATATATACATATATATATATATATATTAATTGTGTGTTTGGATTTTGCTTTAAACAAAATTTCTTTTTTACTTTATGTAAATAATCCAACTTTAAATTTTTTTTGAAAATAAACTAAATTTTAGCTTTTTGTCACACATTTAAGAAAAAAAAATATCATATCAATAAAATCTTTAAATTTCAAGTTTTTTATTGAGTGTGAATTTTTACAAATACACATTTGCATTACATTTTCTTCTTATAACATCTATACTTGCAACATTTCAAGATGATATGAGATCAATAAGTATCACAACAATAAAATATTGTTTCTTGCAACAAGTGCAAAAGCTAAACAAAAGTTAAACACTTAGATTGGAAACAGTTTGGAAACACACAATTTTTAAATAACTTTTCTATGTAAAACATAAAAGCTAAAGTTATGTTTGGAAACAGTTTTTGTTTTATATTTTCAAAAACTTGTTATAAAGAAAAAATAATTTTCTTGTATTTTTGAAAAAAAAAAAAAAAACATGTTTAGTTAGTTGAAATCTAAAAAAAAAAAAAAATTTTGAGGGAAAAAAATAGAAAATACTAAAATATGTAAAAAATAATTTTCTTGTATTTTTGAAAAAAAAAAAAAAAACATGTTTAGTTAGTTGAAATCTAAAAAAAAAAAAAAATTTTGAGGGAAAAAAATAGAAAATACTAAAATATGTTGTTACTAAGATTTGAACTCTAATGCTAACTCGTTAAATGAGACAAATTCATTAAACAAATGCGTGTTTTCATTGGCTTTTGAAAACTAAAAACTAAAAACAGCTTTTTGCATATTTTCAATTTCCTTCACAAATTGAGTTTTGAGAACAGTTTTTGTTTTTTGTCCATTTTAAGTTGCTAAACAAGTTTTTTAGTCTCAAAAATAGAAAATTGTTTTTGAAAATAGAAAATAATGGCAAAAAACAGTTACCAAACATACCTTATGCCCTACCCTATGCCCTAGGAAAACCTCAATTAAATGCTATTTGACTTCTTTTGTTAATGATAAAAGTTCAAAATTATAGGCTGCACTTCTGGTCTTCAAGGAGCACTTCTGAGCCGCGCTTAGTATGGTTGCTGGAACTTGGGACACTCCAATGTCAGTTTATCTAGGTCATGCTTCTTTGATCATTGTATGCTTGGTGGGGCTGCCATGCTTCTAAAAATCTTCTCGTAAAGAGGCTGACTAACAGGTCCACGATTCGGTGGCCTTCTCTTCCCTTTGGGATGGACCACATTGCCATGCTCATCACCAACAAAAAATGCCCTCTCTTGCTCAGATCTCCCAGTCATCTTCTTTGTGAAGCTTGGAACTTTCTTTCCCTACAACAAACAAATCAGCAGTACTTCATATCCACAATTAATCTACCTATGTAAACATTTACTGCAGTTTGCTACCTCGAAAGACACTAGCAAATAATTATTACTTCACCATCCATAATACTTTATGAATAGATGTATATTTAGAACAATAATTATTATGTCACTATACTAATAATAAATATAATTTGTGAGCTAACTAACCTGAGTTTGACTGTTTTGTGTAGCACCAACAAGTTGCAATGAACCCTACAGTACAAAGCAAGTACGTCATCAAATGTAGATGAGTTCATAATTACCAAGCTAGCTCTAGCAACAACTGCAGCCCCAACAAATGGCATGTTGCTATTTATTTCAAAAGTCTTATTGTTCTGTTGTGATGCCTACAAAGAATGATAGTAGTGTTAGTCCCTTAAACAAAAAAAATGATCAAATTCAAATCTTCTATGGA
This sequence comes from Quercus suber, assembly GCF_002906115.3. Lineage (NCBI taxonomy): Eukaryota > Viridiplantae > Streptophyta > Magnoliopsida > Fagales > Fagaceae > Quercus > Quercus suber. The sequence continues at coordinate 98,862 of NW_027069601.1, read as the reverse complement.
TTTGTTTTCTTGTCTGCTTAAACAACATAACCTACTTCTTCTTTTGCTTTCTTGTTTGCTTTCCTTTGTTTCTCTCATCGTCAGGACATGTTCTAACATTGTGCCCAACTTTTTTTCATTTCCCACGCCTTATATGATCATAGTTCTTCCGTATCTTGTATGGATTTTTAGGCTCATAATGTCTCTTTTTCCTCCTTCATTGCAATTAGAGAGTTACAAGTGATTTCTTTTTGTTGATAAAAGATAAAAATTTTACTCTAACCTAATTTAAGTGTGTGTGAAACTCCCTCCTAGAGACTTGAATCCCAACTCTTACTTCTCACACTCCACAAATACTTATACTTATGGAGTAACCATGCGTCAAGGGAGCATGATGATAGTTACAAATAATTTCTGAAAAAATTACTATTAGTGCAACAATTAATTAGAAATGAAAATCTGAAACTAAAAAACACACAAGTCCCAAAATATGAAGCCTAAACTGCAAATTACTTCTGATCATTGTCTGGGTAACACGGTGGCTGATTTTTCTTCAATCATTGGGTTTAGGTGTTTTAACGGTAACTCGTGGTGGTGGTTATAGGTGTTTGTTATTAGATTTAGAAACATCACATGGATGCTGAGTTGGACTTGTTTTTTTTGAGGAAGATGCTGAGTTGGACTTGTGTTAATAGTGTAATATAACTTTCAGATGAGACCATTATTTACATTACTTTTGTTATGCTTCAATTACAACAAGATATATTAACAGTTGTGAACCTATAGAAATTTGATATTCCTAAACTTATTGTAAAGGAATAAAAAGATAAAAAGAGAAGTAATTCAATAAATTTATAACTAAGTCTAATGAATACGACATAAGATAACGTGATTGGTGCACAATAAAACTATATCAAGTTTCAAGTTTCAACACAATGGTCAGAATTTCTTTCCATAATTGTTGTGCGTGTGTTTGTTTCTTTAAGGATAGCCGAGGTGGCAAAGAAACCAAAGGAAACGGTAAAGACAGAAGAGTGCAGTAAGTGATGACCCCGCATTCGCATATATATAAAAATTTAAAACAAAAAAATGGAACAAACCTTTTTTGGGGTTTCTCTCGTGTTAAAAAACGACCGAATATACATTATTAGATTCACGTTTCAGATCCCATTTCTCTCTGTCTCTCTCTCTCTCTCTCTCAATTTTCAACCAAAAGGTAAAGATCTCCTCTGAAAAAAAAAGAATAAGAAAAAAAGAATTGAATGCTTGTTGTTCAGGGATGATGGTATGAATTTGAAGGAAGAAAGGGTAGTAACAAGTCAAAAATGGAGTTCTGGGGAGATCACTCGGATGTGGAATCGGATTCGGAATGGGTTCGAGAAGTTAGCGCTAATGGGGTTAGCATGAAAACAACAGAAGTTGAAGCCAAGCTCGATCAAGGAAATATTCAAGAGGCTGAAGCTTCATTACGGGAAGGCTTATCACTCAATTTCGAGGTTCTTTTTTTATTTTTTATTTTTTTCCATTTTCATTTTCAAATGTAGTTCGTTTTTTAGATCCCATTTTGATTTCTTCATTCATAAAAATGCTTTTTAAACCTTTGTAGGACCATGAATCCACTTTTAAAGAAATGGGTTCATTTTGTCTGTTCGAATTTTGATATAGATAATAGAGGGCATGTAAGGTCAATGAGAGGTCAGGGTCAAATGTAATGTATTTGAGATGCCTCCATGGTTTAATTTACAGGAAGCAAGATCCCTTCTTGGAAAGTTGGAGTATCAAAGAGGTAATGTAGAAGGAGCTCTTCGTGTGTTTGAGGGCATTGATCTGCAAGCTGCAATACAGAGATTGCAACCTTCCCTTGCTGAAAAACCGTCTTCCAGGAGGGGTCGCTTTCGCACTGAATCACAGCACGCAGTCTCACAGCATGCTGCAAGCCTGGTTCTTGAAGCCATATACTTAAAAGCCAAGTCTCTTCAAAAGCTGGGGAGAGTGAGTGGTAAGTTTAACTAATTAACTTTTGCTCTCTTTTTTTTTTTTTAGCAACTTTGAATTATAAGAGCACACATGGAAGTGGAACTTTTGTTGTCTTAATTGGGGGTTTGCAGAGGCTGCTCATGAATGTAGAAGCGTGCTTGATGCTGTGGAAAAGATATTCTATCAGGGTATACCTGATGTTCAAGTTGACAATAAATTGCAAGAGATAGTCACCCAAGCTGTAGAGCTCCTTCCAGATCTCTGGAAGCAGGCTGGTTTCTATCATGAAGCAATTTCTGCATACAGACGTGCCCTTCTTAGTCAATGGAACCTTGATAATGATTGCTGTGCTAGAATTCAGAAAGGCTATGCAGTGCTTTTGCTGTATGGTGGAGTGGAGGCTGGTCCACCCAGTTTAGCTGTCCAGATTGACGGTTCATATGTGCCTAAAAATAATCTAGAAGAGGCAATTCTACTTTTGATGATTCTTATGAGGAAATTTATCCTTGGTAAGACCCAATGGGATCCATCTTTAATGGATCACCTAACGTTCGCACTATCTGTATGTAGCCAAACACCTGTTTTAGCTAAGCAACTTGAAGAGATCATGCCTGGGGTATATCATCGAGTTGACCGTTGGAATTCTTTAGCTCTATGCTACAGTGGAGCTGGACAAAACAAAGCTGCATTGAATCTATTGAGGAAATCTTTACATAAACATGAACGACCAGATGACATAATTGCACTGTTATTGGCTGCCAAGATATGCAGTGAGGATTCCCATCTTGCTGCTGAGGGAGTGGAATATGCACGGAGGGCAATTAATTATGCTCATGGGATTGATGAGCATTTGAAGGGTGTGGGTCTTCGAACCTTGGGTCTTTGTTTGGGAAAACAAACTAAAGTTTCATCCTCTGACTTTGAGAGGTCTCGTCTTCAGTCTGAAGCATTGAAGTCATTAGAGGGGGCTATTCCTTTGGAGCCTAATAATATGGACTTAATTTTTGAGTTGGGTGTTCAGTATGCAGAGCACCGAAATTTGACTGCTGCTTTACGATGTGCAAAGCAGTTCATTGATGAAACAGGGGGATCGATATTAAAAGGTTGGAGATTTCTTGCTCTGGTTTTGTCTGCTCAGCAGCGATTCTCAGAGGCTGAGGTGGTTACTGATGCTGCTTTAGACGAGACTGCAAAATGGGACCAAGGACCACTTCTCAGGCTGAAGGCAAAACTAAAATTCTCCCAGTCATTACACATGGATGCTATTGAAACTTATCGTTACCTCCTTGCATTGGTTCAAGCCCAAAGGAAATCATTTGGGCCTCCTAGAATTCAGGTTTGATTCTTAATCTACTTTGCATGCTTTATTTCAATTGAAGAAGAGTTTTTACTTTTCCAATAATAATTTCGGATAGATGTGTCACTCCTAATCTATTGGCATAAGTGGTGCAGATGTGGAATTATTTTGTGATCTTGTAATTATGTAATGTCTCCGGAGGAGCTTTAGTGTATCTTATCAATATTTAAAGATTTTACTTACAGGGACATAATTATAGTTCAAATCTTAGAAATTTAACCAGATGCAATGGATTTTGGAGGAAGAAATCTTACAATTATTCCCCTTATTCAATCAGGACATCTGAATCTTGTTATCCTTATGAAAAGGAAGGTAGCTTTACCGTACAAAAAGTGTAAATGATGCACAAGAAAGCTACCATATATGAAATTGATGAATAAATCAATAAGTTAGTGATTAAAGGATGGAGGCAAAGATTTACAATATTTTAATGAGTTTCTCTGTACAACAATTTGAAGGAAGTGGCTACTACTTTCTAATTTAATATGTACTAACTTTTCTCCTTCGTGGAAATTGTTATTTTGTTGCAATTTGTAAGTCCTTTATTTATTTATTTATTTATTTAATTAAAAATTCTTTATTGAAGTGGAAGCTTTGTGCACTAGATACGACCTTTTAATTATGCTTTATTGAAAATAAAAAGGAAATGAAAAAGAATTCCAAGTACAAAGGCAGTGTTCTAAGGATTCAACAAAGAGTCAATCAAAATTATGTAAATCTAGAAATTCCTGTAAAGAAGAAAAAGAATGGCCACTAAGGGCAGCTAGCCAATCAAGCATGGTATGTGAAAGATGCAATTTTAGTTCCATAGTAAGTGTGTGTCCCCAAGCTGTTGTCCATGAGAAAAAAGCTAACTTAGAGGAAATTTTAGCCTTCCAAATGCTTTTCCATGGAAAGTAATTGGAAAGCTTGCACTAAGAACCTGATAGCAAGACTTTACCACAAACATACCACTCTAGCAGGGGGTCCAAATCAACTATTCCTCCCCATCCTGATTAACTTTAATGGAATAAAGAATACCAATAAACGACCACAAACTCCCCACCTTCCAATCATTGATAGATCTAGCAACCGAAACATCCTAGTTAAGAACCCCCATCATGCCAATTCATATTAGAGCGACTTTATCTCTGGCTATATGGTACATTGGGAAGCCATCCTTCAAAATTGTATCCCTGCACCATAGATCAAGCCAAAATCAAACTCGAGACCATTACCCACCCCAAATTTGACATATTGTGAGAAACTCCCCTACCCTTCTAAATATGCTTACAGAGGGACACACCATAAGGTTCCTTAATCACATCAAAAGTCTAATCACCCACAAGACGCCCATAGTTTGAAGCTACTACATTTCTCCATAACAAGTTTGGTTAGTGGCATATCGCCACAGCCACTTCCCTAATGATGCATTGTTAAAACCCACAAGGCTTCTATTTATAATAAACCACATCTGATTGGCTCACAAATTGTCTTCCAATTTATAAGTCCTTAAAACTTAATTGGTTTTGTTTTGTTTCTTGATGAAAAGAAAACACTACACAGTGCAAAAACAATATGGATTGATGAATTTTTGTTCAATAATTGATCTTATGCCTTTTCTTATATGATAGGTAGTGGATGACAAAGTCAATGAATTTGAAATTTGGCATGGTCTGGCAAAGTTATACTCTAGTCTTTCACATTGGAAGGATGCGGAGATATGCTTGAGAAAGGCCAGGGAGCTAAAACAGTACTCTGTAGAAGCACTGCACACAGAAGGTAAGAACTGAAACTTTAGTGACTAACAAATTAATTTTTGTGACTTATTTCTAAACTCCTTCGAAATTGACATTACATGACAGTTGCTCAAAGATATTTATTACATGCTTTTGATTTTCTACCAATAAGAACTGTCCTGCACTCTTAACTAAGCCAGCTGCTTGCAAGGGCTGACCTCTAATCTTTAGGACTTAAGATGAGGTAGAATCAAAATCTGGTAGATCTTACAGGACATAATATGAATATAGCAATATTCATAAAGAACCTTGAACAAAAAACTTTGTTTGGAACATGAATAGAACACGGCCCTTTCTTGTCTCTCAAGCATACATTTTAAATTTTTAGTCCCTTAGTGGGATGCTTTCCTTTTTGGGCTGTCCCAAAACATTAATCCATTTAACTTCCGATATTACCCTAAATTTGAACTCACATTTCTTGGCCCCCCTAAGGTCCTAAGGGCATTCAGTAAGACTGTTATGTTTCTTTTATTTGATTAAAATGTGTGCCCTTTGCAACGCGTTGTCTATTTTGGGATGGAGGGATTTACTTTCGTTTACTATCGATTTTTCTGTTATGTCTCTCAAGTTACTCTCGTTTTACCTCAAAAAAAAAAAAAAAAAAAAAACCCTTGCAATTTACACCCTTGACTATTACAACGAATCAACAATTGTCTCTCAAGTTACTCTCGTTTTACCTCAAAAAAAAAAAAAAAAAAAAAACCCTTGCAATTTACACCCTTGACTATTACAACGAATCAACAATGCCAGTGTGCCCATCTGTTATGGTTTGCCACATTTTTTTGCGTAAAATGACATTATTCTATTTTACTGTCCAAAACAATGTCATTTTTTGTGTGGGTTTACAGCATGATAGTTGATGAAGGAGCACATTGATATTGTTACAATTTGAGTGTCAATTGTAAGTTTTCATAGTTAAGGGATTGATTGAGAAGAAACCTCAAACATAGAGGGTGTAAATAGTATTTTAGCCAACATTTTTTTGTTGATTTGCTTTTCTTCCTACCTATTATAAGTAATTATGAATTGAGAAATGTTCCTTATTGTCTATAATTGTCTGTCTTTTCACTAGCATGGTAAGTTGAGATTATAGAGATGTTTTTTGTGGGGTGCCTTGGATGAGAAGTTCAAATTCTCTTCGGTGGCATGGGACACAATTTGTTCTCCCATTGTGTAGGTGGTTTGAGAATTAGGAAGTTTAATAAAGTCTTATTAAGAAAATGGTTATGGCTTTAGGAATGAACAAATTTTCGGCAACAGGTGGTAGCTATGAAGTATGAGGCTTTGAGAATGAGGCATGTCATTATGGCATCGGATAATAGCTATGAAGTATTGGGAGGAATAGGGAAGATAGACTTCAAAATCGGTTATTGGGACTTATGGGTGTAGCTTATTAAGAAGTATTAGGGCAAGGTGGGACAGTTTTCTTCAATATGTGTATTTTGATGTGGGGGACGACACACAAGCAAGGCTTTGGCATTATATGTGGTGTGGGAATCATTCTCTAACGGATGTGCACTGATTTTTATGCCTACTCAGTTGATAAAAATGCCTCTGTTCATTCAGTAATGGATAGGCAGTTGGATGGGGAGGGGTTCTTCCACAGAGGTTTTCATAATTAGGAATTGGATATTGGGAATTGGAGTAAGTGAATTTGATATTTAATTATCTGTAGGAGGGAGAGGTGTACTAAGTAGAGATGGAGATTGAAAGGGAGTGATAGTTTGATGTTTGCTCTTATTATTACGCTATTTGAGGCACCAATGCTAATGCTTTCCCTTGAAAGAGTATTTGGCATGTAAAGGCACCAAAGAGGGTTTATTCTTTGTTAGTATAGTAGCTTGGAGGAAGATTCCAACCTATGATACTATTGTCAGGGTTCTTATATATAAAAAAAATTGATGATACTGTCAAGAGTGGTTTCTTTTTTATTGGTTGGTGTAATGGGAAGACGGTAGATCTTTATATGATCCATGGTGATGTTGCATATGCTTTGTGTAGTGTAGTCCTTAGAGCTTTTGGGATTAAATGGGTGTTAACTAAGAGGGTAGTTGATCTCAACCTTACTCGCCATCCTTCTTATGGCAAGAACTGCGGTTTGAGATAGAGCTCATTGGTAATAATAATAATGATTATCATTACTGTTATTATTATAATTATCTGATTGTGGTGAATAGATGCTTCTGTGTTTTCTGTGTTGAGTTCTAGGGGAGAAGGCAGAAATCTCTGCTGGAATCTCAGATTGATTCATAATTTTCATGATTGGGAGCTGAAGAGGCTGGACTCCTCATGTAGTTATTATATTCTCATATTTCTTTCGATGGTGGTGCTTATTCTATGTTATGTAGACTTATTAGTAATGGTCATTTTAGTGAAGTGTTGTTGCTGTTGTTATCTGATTGTGGCGGGTAGATGCATCAGTGTTTTCCTTGTTGTGTTCTAGAGGAGAGGATAGTAATCACCATTGGAATCTCAGATTGATTCATAATTTTCTTGATTTGGAGCTGAAGTGGCTAGATTACCTCATTTAGTTTTCATATTCTTATATTTCTTTTGAGGGTAGTGCTGATTGTATGAGATGGAGACTTATTAGCAATGGTCAATTCAGTGTGCATTTGTATTATGAATATTTGGGAAGTGCTAAAAGGCACATCCGATGGAAGTGCATTTGGAACAGTAAAGTATTGAAGATAATCATGTTCTTATAAATTGCAAACGTTGGATAAAATTCCAACTATAGATAATCTTATTAAAAGGAATAAGTTCTAGTTAATTGGTGCTATACATGGATGGGGTGGTTTGTAACTCTTTAGTTGAGTTTATGGATCGTTTGAATCTGTGACTGTTATCCTTAGGAAGTTCTTATTGAGCTTTCCTTTAATTATTGAAATTCCTTATAAAAGTAAAAATATTTATCATCATAATCAATTTTCAGTGGAAATAATTAGTTGAAAAGCTTGTTACATGCTGGAATATATGAGAAGAATGTTGTGCCATTACCTAATCCGGTTTAGAAATTGTCTATGTAAAAATTGTCATTTCCTTTTGTAATTTCTCCCAGGTGTAATATTTGAAGGTCGTGGACAATTCCAAGAAGCTTTTGCTGCTTATAATAACGCCCTTCTACTAGAACCTTGTCATGTTCCTTGCAAGATCTTAATTAGTGCTCTGTTGTTGAAGAGAGGCTTGAAGGCATTGCCTGTGGCAAGAAGCTTACTGTCAGATGCATTAAGGATAGATCCAACCAACCGTATGGCTTGGTATTACCTGGGGATGGTTCACAAGGATGATGGACGAAAAGCTGATGCTGCAGATTGCTTCCAGGCAGCTTCCATGCTTGAAGAATCTGATCCCATTGAAAGCTTTGACTCCATTCTTTGACTGGCTTCCATCTGTCAAAGGTTTTAAATATCTATTAGGGGAAATTTTAATGATATACACATCCTTCCCTCCCCAATTTCTACAACAAAATCTACGCCCATGCGTGGGGATGGTTTTGCCAATTTAATTTGCTGTTTTGGATTCTGTCTGTATTTTTTCTTCCATGATCAAGGTACATGGAAAAAGTTGTGTTATTTAACTTATTCTGGGCAATAAAAATAATGGAAAGGAGTTAATTTGATGGTAGATGGATAAATTTCCAGAGAGCTTAGGGTGGTGACTAGGGGTTGTAAAGATGTATTGGATAATTTGCAATTGTTGCTCAGCTGTGTAAATCTGTGTTGAGGAACTGAGCAGTTTTGTTGAAAGAAAGTTACAGATTCATTTTCCTTGTGCTGTGTGTCAATTCTACATATCTTTTGTATATTCCTCTCTCTCTCTCTCTCTCTCTAAGGGAAAAACTTATCTACAATTCTTTAGGTGCACTATCTTAGGTTCTCCAAATAAATGCAACTATATTGCTTATTGGCCAATGCAACCACATGGTTGAATTTAATTGGAGATTGAGGAGTTTAAGGTATTGCACCTAAGGAAATATACCTAATTTTTACCTTTTATGATATCTTATTCTGGTTGTACAGTAGATTTTACAAGGCGGGTACCATTCAGTTCTATTTTAATTGTTTTCTTATTGAGAATGATTATCTTGCAATTGAGTTGACTTAAAAGTTATGATGCCTTTATATGTGACAACTATTGGGAAATTTAGGGGAAACAATGTAACAAAAAATTTAAGTAGATAAGTGTGTGTTCAGTATCAGCTCAGCTTTTAGCTTTTATTTACAACTTGTTAATACTTCACTTAAAATTTTCAAATTTTTTTCAAGGTACAAGCATAGTTTAGCACATTTTCAATAAAAAGTTTTCAGCAAAAAGCTAGATAAGCTGTTCCCAAATGAACACTTAGGAGACACGAAATAATTATTTTCTTTAAGACAATATTTACCCATAGTTGAATAATATATATATATATATATTTGATAAACATAGTTGAATAAGTTTGTTAAGGAGTTACTTGCAAATTGTCTTTAGGACACAAATGAGTTAATATTCCAGAAATAGTAAATCTAGAAAATCTTTTGAATTTATTTAAAGGTGTACGTAAATTTTCAAGACTTCAAACCAGATATGAGATCCTCCTTCCTCTTTCCTCCTCAAACTCCGGTTGATTGAAGGTGAGTCTCTAAGATTTGTTGTGGCCTGTGGGTTTGATGTTTTGATCTATGGGATATTTAGATCTTAGATTTTCATCTCTCTCTCTCTCTCTCTCTCTCTCTCTCTCTCTCTCTCTCTCTCTCTCTCTCATGTGATAGAATCCAATGGTAACCGACTTTCGTTGGAATGGAAATCGCCACTGATGTTGCTTGAAAACCGTTCCAATGACGTGGTAGTGGCTTGCATTTTTTTGGAGAACGACGAATTCAGCATGAACAAAGAACCCTTCTCCAAACTGGTTGATGAACACCCCTACTCACTTATGAAAAGGAATTTGTGACCATTGCTAGTCACTAGGGGCATAAAAGGCTCACTTTCCCTCTCTTTTTTCTCTTTTTCACAAAATTCTACAAATAACTTCATGTCTGTTTGGGATTCGCTTATTTTGTTGAAATTAAAATTTTTTTACTAAAAGTACTGTAGATAAAGGTAAAAATTAGTTGAAATAGTACAATGGTACCCATTAATAGTATTAAAAAGTGTAGTAGAACCCACGAATAGTAACAAAAATAAACTGAATAATAAAATAAGTTGGTAAAAATAATCCATGCTAAACACAAACTTCATTTCTCAACTCATGATTTTGCTTGAGCAAACTACCTTTTCACTTGAGTGAACTTATTCTGGCTCAAGGGAACTTTTCTGTAAACATTTTAAGATCATACAAAAAGTTCAATCTTCCATGGATCAACAAGAATCCACAATTTACTTGATGATATGAGACAAGATTTTAAAGTAAATTAATAAATTACAAGGAATTAGTTCATTTGTGGAAATATAACAATTATCCAATTGATGTTTACTTCATAGAAAATGTGCATTATTTCACAAAACCTGCAATTTTTTACCCTTGAAATGCATAATGGATTCTTATGAGGTATTTCCCTAATTTTCCTTGGGATAGTGATTAGCTTATTCCCAATTTGGCAATAATCAACTTTGAGTTGTCTGGGGACACATGCCTTTAGTAAATTATTTGGTTTTTTCATGAAATGTGTGTCATTGTTTTTCAAATGAGTTCCAAATTTATTTGAATTGGTCCCAAGAATTTTATTTAGAGATATGCATTTTGGTCCTTACCAATAAATCATAGGGTCATCCAATGTGTGATGAAGAAAAGAGTACAATATTGTTCATTTTACTGTGTTTGAAATGATTCAATGTTCATTTTTAAATTGAAGTTTTCTCTTAGAAGAACTCCAACGTATTAAAACATGAAAATTATCTATTATTTATGTTGTCTCATTTTAGACCTGCTAGAATGAATATTGTACTCTATTCTTTGTCACACATTAGATGACCCTATAAATTATTCACATCAATACAAAAATCCAATTGGAAAGTGAACTCATTCTTGGTGAGGTGCTGTTGAATCATTCTTTCTGTTGATAAATTCAATAGGTACAAATTTACAATGACGGGGATGAGAGATTTAACCCATAAATGTCTTAGTTGAAAACACTAGTTTAACGTAACATTATACTCTATTCTTCATCACACATTAGATGACCCTATAAATTATTCACATCAATACAAAAAGCTAATTGGAAAGTGAACTCATTCATGGTGAGGTGTTGTTGAATCATTCTTTTTGTTGATAATTTAATAGTTACAATGATGGGGACAAGGAATTAAAACCCTAAATGTCTCTATTGAAAACATTAAAAAAAAAAAAAATTATTAGTTTAATTGAACATTCTACTCTATTCTTCATCACACACTAGATGAACCTATAAATTATTCACGTCAATACAAAAAGCTAATTGAAAGTGAACGCATTCTTGGTAAGGTTTTGTTGAATCGTTATCTTTTTGATAATTTAATAGGTACAATCAATGTTATCAAAATCGGGATCCTACGTAGGATCGTGGATCGTAGGATCGGATCGTGGATCTTACCTATTTTCAGATTTTAAGCAAAAAACCTATTGATAGTAACTTTGTATGTTATATAATCACTTAAAATATGAATCCATCCATTAAAAAAATAAATTTGCATCATAAAATGTAATTTGCATGTACTACATCGTTCTTATGTCATTCTAATGAAACAAAATATATTTAACTTTTGACATAATGTATCTAAAAAGTTTAGTACATGTTTAATTAGCAACTACATACCAAAATATTATCTACACATATGAAAAATGTTTTCCAAATTCTAAGTTCTAAATCCAAAATAAGTTAGGCTAGTTAGCATATAAAAACTAGCTAACTACAAATTTATAATATGTAATCCAAAAGAGAATTCTTAATCTAAGGTAAACTAGCTAATTACAAATATGAAATCCAAAAGAGAATTCATATTCTAAGGTTCTTCTAATCTAATCACTGTCATTGTCATATCCCATTTCATCATCTATATCCTTCCGAGTACCAACATCCAAAACGTTAAACTTAAGTACTATAGGTTTTTTTGAGATTTTATGTTGACACTGGGGTAAATTTGGGACTTGATTGTGACTCTTTATATCACTCTCAAAAGGAAGAGGTGATACCTCTTAGGATATACCTTTCGGTTTTGTACCGACAACAACAGAGTGGGATTGCGGAAAAAGGAAATCAATCAGACGTTATTACTAGCGACTCCTTTTTGCGCTGATGAGGCGCGTGGCAATTCATTATTGGGCTTCTGATAACCCGTTGGCCTTATGGGTTTAGGTGGATTATCTTACCCAAATGAATCCCACTTAAAAAAAAAAAAAAAAAAAAAAATCAAGTCAAATGGTAGAATCGGTAGGATCCCATACGATCCAACACAATCTTACATGCGATTCTACCATTTTTGCGATCCTGATACAATTTTAATCTTTTTGGTGAGGTGGGATCGTAAAATCGTGCGATTTTACAATCCGAATTGCGATTTTGACAACCATGGGTACAATGATGGGATGAATAATTTAAACCCTAAATGTCTATGTTGAAAATACCAAAAAGTACTAGTTTAACTACAATACTCTTAGCATTGCCAAAACAATTTTAATTTTTTTCAGAAGTATACAATGATTTTCATAATACATTCAAGATGGATGCAGAAAAAAGACTTTTCTGACACATTATTAAGTTTTAGAACCATGTGAATGTTGATTGGAGATACTATTTAAAGATAGTTTTAAAGAAATTATTTATAACTGGTTTTCAAAAATCTCAGGTCGATCAATTGCACCATTAAAAACACTTTTATTTTATGTGATCCATTGATACGAGTTTGTTAGGTTCTGCCTTAATGTTATGACTATTGAACAAACTTGATTCTATGCAATACTTGTGGCTTTGATTAGAACTAGTTCTGCAAATACAAACCAAAGGAAAATTTGGATTGGATATTTACTAAACAAGTGATTAATTGAAGTTTAATACAAGAAACTCTAGTTGATTCATGAGCTTTGTTTATATCATATTTTGTCCGGTCTCGACAAGCATGCCAAAATGTTGGTTTAAGTCCTAAAAAGCAAAAAACGTGTTTCTAAAACTAAGAAATTAGGAAAAGACATTAAAAAATTGTGTTTTTCTTGATTGGGCATCGTAACAAACCATCCAAGATTTCAAAATCCCAAACTTGCCATTTTTGGCAAAGTTTGATTAACGTTGACCAAAAAAAAACAAGAGTGGTTAAAATGTTGACTTTTTTATCTGACCGTCCGATTGAGGTAAATTGTAAACCATCTTAAAGACCATTAAATTCTCTTTGAAACGACAACTCATGGGTCAATATCTTATTTGAAATTAATAAAATATCAAGAAAATACCAAAACCCTATATAAATGTATTATTTTCAGGTCAAAGGCTGTTTTTGGGCATTTTCGCGCAATAAACTGTGCTGATCTAACCATAACTGGTGCAATCCACTTAGACCAAATTAAATTATGATGAGTTATCTACCTTCCATAAAAAGGGCTTGACGATATTTGCCTCGGATTGGGAGAAATGAAATTTTCAAAATAGTGCTACTAAATTTCCTACATTCTGTCACCTCAATTTCAAACGCGATATCTCAATGACTGTAGCTTCAAATCATATGAGGATAGAACCTATGGAAACTAGACATCAATATCTTTCCAGGGACACCAAGTTTGAAGAAATCCGAGCTCTTGAAGACCTACAAATCCCAAAATTAGGGTCGAGAAGAGGAAAAAGACGAAAGCCGAAATTGAGTGAGCATCAAGGAAAAATTGGTTAGATGTTTCGGAAATACGATTTGGTAGTGTGTGTTTTGAGTTATCTCTCTCTCTCTCTCTCTCTGATAGCTTTTGTTTGTTTTTTCTTTGACATAATACTTAGTTGAAAGTTAGAATTTGAATTTATATCAAAATACAATCTTGCTATGTATTTGAATGTGCCTGTAAACTATTTTAGTAATATCAAGTGCAATTTTGTGATAAGTTTTGATTATTATAATAATCTCTTTTAAAAGAATGAGAATTTGAATAATATATTTGAAACTTAAATATATATATATATATATATCACTACAAAAAACATGGGCTATAACCGTCTTTTTTTTAACCACGTTTACAAAAAAATGCGGCTATAGCTAACCTATAGCCGTGTTTATAAGTGGTTTTAGCTGTGTTTTTTTGGATAGAGCCTATTGTCACGTTAAAAAAACGAGGCTATATATATTTATATAAACGTACCATAACATAATTTAGAAAAATATGGATCACTTAAAAAAAGTATAATATCAATCAAACATACCAAATATTAAAATGATATATTTGTAAAAATGGATAGATGAAAAATAATTTTAAAAATTGTTTAATTTATAGAGAGAACAAATTATCTTCCACAAAATTTAAAGAATAATTTATACATTCTACCACAATTATAAAATAATTATTTATTTTCACACATTGCTAAATTTGCAACTAGTTATACATAAAAGAAAAAAAAAATTAAAGCTTTAAAATGTCGCAAATTTTCTTTGGAAGTAAAGGTAGCTGAACCGAACAAGCCAAGGCAGCACAAGTGCTTGTTTTTAAAGAATGCAAAGAGGAGAAGGATATGATATAATAATCCATTATTCATGATTTGATATTAGTGCTTCTGACTGAAGTAGCTAGAAGCTGCACATTATTAGAACAGACATACAAGATAAGAAATGATAATATAAAAAATCAGATCACGCTATTATTGAAATGTAATAACGACACACAAATTGCATAGAGAGAAAGAGAGAGAATATTGGTGTAGCTAGGGATAGATCTGAATGTCTCTCTTATGTTGCGAAAGGAAGAGACAATTGAGTTGATTGAGAGGTTGAAAGCGGTGGCTTATTTGCAAGACTAACATGCCTCAAATGTAAACTTCACTGATAGAGGCAGATCATCCTTGCTGTTGCTGTGTCCTTTGTTTGCTATTACTAGCAGAAGACAAGGATTTCACTGGTTTTGGTCCCACGCTCACTGCCTTCTCGCATCGACAACTCGAACTCAACGACAATCCATTCATGTTAGGTGATGATGATGATGATCTTTGTTTGCTGCTCTTTTGATTGCACCTGATGATGGTTGTGTCATCATCCGCTAATTCTGATGCGGCAACTGACAACCCTTCAGCTGTTGCAACACTCCAATCAATGCTAGCCTCACTTGCCTCATACCACTCTACATCTGTGGGTGCAACTGCAATTTCATTTGGCTCCTCACGCCTAGTACTATACAAGAAGTAATTATTAAAGCCCTTGGCATTGACGATCTCGTCTTGAGAATCTCTGTGCTTCGTTGTTGTTGTTGTTGAGAAGCTCTCTATCTCAAACAGGTCGGAGCTTGCGTCGCTTGCGTCGCTTGCCACTTCATCATCTATCATAATTGATGATTTGTTGGAAATTGTTGCCAATGGAAAACTCTTACTAATTGACTGAATAGTAGAGATGGATGATGATTCATGACGAGCTGGTAGTCTTGCTTTTAGTGACGACGACGATGATGATGGATTTAGTATGGGAAAGGTGAAGTTATTAGCACTATGATCGGTACTGATAAAGGGCTTTCCAGAGGCTCTTACTACACTATGCTGCCCCTGCATTTGTAAAGGAAAAAAACTTGGTGTGTTGACCCACATATTATCTGACCTGGTTTTATGGGGGGTCTGCCTTTTGGGATTCATAGCAGTTGTACTACTACTGTGACAATGTTTGTGCGATAATGATGGTGTTGGTGTTGGTGCTGGCAGATGGGCTTTTTCTTGGACTTGAACAGATTTTTTCCCTGTACAAGGGCATTTTCTGCAGAAAAGCCATCTACTACTAGTTTTTTTCTGAGCATTGCGCATGGAAACTGGAATTGCACAGGGAGGATTGGACAAGAGACCAGTCTTGCTGTTCCAACTAGCTTCGGATGAAGCTGTTGGAGTTGCCGCGGCACGAGCCATGTAGTTTCTGGCATTAATATAGCCATCCACAGAGGATGAAGCTGAAGAGAATCTGCTGGGAGCGGCAGAGAGATCAAATCGCTCCGAATTACGTTCCAGATTCATAGCATTGACATTTTTCACAGGGGAAACTCTGCTATTGTAGCTTACTTTCTCAGCCTCTATGTTACTTGATTCATTGAAGTACTTACGGGCATCGAAAATGTCAATCTCGTCAACTATGGTGCACCCATCAACTGCATGGTCGCCAATTTTAACGGCTTCATCTGATCTACTATAAGAGCACACAGATAAATCCTCGTCTCTTGAACGGTATGTTTTTTGAGATAACCTACCATTAGAGGTTTCCATAACTGTTGCTTTTTCCATCATCCCTGGCACTCCTCTATTTCGTGAAAATTATTAGAAAAAGAAAAAAAACAAGACGGTTTATAATATAATACTCAAAATTTTGGACAAAGAAATAGAGTCCTGGAATTGAATTGCCTCGTAAACTTCATATTGGTGGTGTATATATACTATGGTTGGAAACAACTTTGTCGGTCAATCATGAAGGGACTAGGGAGTAAAATGCAAGATGTTCTTCAAAAGGAAAAGAAAAGAAATAGAAAAGAAACGCCTTTAAAAGAAACAGCTTCTTTAATACGTGTGTGTCACACACTTAGTATTTTTAAAACATATATAATAATAATAATAATTTATTTTATATATTTTTAAATGTTAAAGGATAGTATTTATTGTGTTTCAAAAAAAAAAGGATAGTATTTATTGTTGTTACACTCCAGTTAAACCACATCAGCGTCCACGTCATTATCTTCTCGTTCCTTTTTCCCAATTTTCCTATAATTGTTTTTAACATTTATTTTTTTTAATATTTACACTTCTCTAACCTTTTTCTCTCCTTACCTTTTCATCTCTCCCCTACTTCTCTAACTTTCTCCATTTCTTACCTTTTCATCTCCCCACTACCCTCTAAATTAATATCATTCTTCTTCTTTCCCTTCATCTTCTTTTATTTATGTCTTTTCTTATTTACACTCTCTTACAATAAATTTGTCACAATCTCTCCCATTCTATGCATAGTTTTCTCTCACAACAAAAAGGTTGTCTCTCTCTCTCTCTCTCTCTCTCAAAATTTTTTGGTAGATTTTTTTTTCTTGCATATCTGCTTTAGGTTGATAATTTTTTATATTCTTTAAAACTCTACTTTGGGTTAATGCAATTTAGTTTTGTTTTAAATTTTTTTTTGTTATCTTTAATTGTTAAATGTTATTCCATTGTGTTATAAAAAATTAAATATAGCATATAAAAATATAATATTATTCTATTACATAGTATGATTTGGATAATTTGGTATTCATTGTAAATTGATATTTCTTCTATTACATAGCATGATTTTTTATAGTGCTCAATTTAGATATTAAACTATGTGACTTTACTAATTTTTGTTTATTCTTTAATCCTTTGCGGTGAACAAAGTACTCTTAATAGTTGTATTAGAAGTACACTACAATGTCATTTATTTAGGAAAAAAGCAAAAGTTAATCAAACGAAAATAATCAGATGGGTGAAAAATTTTAGCTTTTGCAATTTTATTTAATTATTATTATTATTTTATAACAATGCATATATAGAAATTTAAGTCTTAGATTTTGCTAATAATTGTTTATTTGATAATATGTTCTGGGTGGATGAAATTACAAAAAAATTGTTTATTAATTGGTCCAATTAATCATTGTTAAGTTTTATTAATTTTCTTAGTTACATTTTTCGGTGTTTTGGATTGTAGGTAGAAAAAAATAAGGTTTGAGAAAGTTTGTTTAAAACTAAAAGAGCAATTTTTAAATTTTATATTCTATTTAATGATTCACAAAATGTTATAAATAAATTTTATTAAAAAAAGAATATTTCTGTTAACTAGCCTTTTGAATTTCTGAGAAAATTTGTATTTTATTCATTTTGGTACGACAAAATTTATATTTATGATTTATGATTATTCCTATATTACATTTATGATTGTTCCTATAATAAATAAAAATATGATCACAAAATAAATTACTCTTTATTAAATTAGTTTAAATTGTAAAAAAAAATAATAATAATAATAAAACCACCTGTGGGGACAATTTTTGCTTTAAGGCCAAGGCTAGACCGGTTGGAGCCTTAGGCAATTTTTGCTTGTCCCACATTGGAAAGAATACCTCCCTCTTTGCTACTGGTACTCTTCAACTATTGGCTCATCCCCTATAAGGTGCAAAAAGGGAGGTATTCTTTCCAATGTGGGACAAGCAAAAATTGCCTAAGGCTCCAACCAGTCTAACCCTTGGCCTTGAAGCAAAAATTATCCCCACACCACCATAAAATAATTATCACGCGCAAGTGGCTGTGCCAAGTGGCTACTCTCACTAATTAGTAAATTAATTTTATATTATTTGTTATGATATATTTTTTCAAATTAAGGGATGATATTTAACAACAATTTAATTTAGGTAAAACTTTACCATTTAAATTTCAACATATTTAAATTTTATTCAAACTAAAATCTATTATAAAAATTAAACTTAAATCCTGAACATCAACCCACTTTTTTTTTTTTTTTTTTAAAACCCCCACGTTTTGCCTTTTACTCCATTTAAAAGTCTATCATCAATATTTTAAGACCAAATAATTAGTAAATATTTCAACAAATTTAAATTCTATTCAAACTAAAAATCTATTATAAAAAAATCTAAACTTAAATCCTAGACAACAACACATGTTTTCATTCTTAAAAAAAAAAAAAAACCACATTTTGACTTCTACTTCAACTAAAAGTCTATTATCAACATTTTAAGAACAACTAATTAGTAAATTAATTTTATATTATTTATTATGATATATTTCTTTAAATTAAGGGATATCATCTAATAAATATTTAATTTAAGTAAAACTAAAAGTCTATAATCAAAATTTTCTAAATTTAAATCCCACACAACTCACATTTTTGTTTTTGTTTTTGTTTTTTTTCCTTAAGTTGCATCCAGTATTAAATTAACTTTATTTAGGATATTAAACTACAAGACTCTTGACTAAGGGATAAGATTTAACAATAATTTAATTTAGATAAAATTTTATCATTTAAGTTTTAGAAAAATTTAAATTCTACTCCAACTAATACTCTATTATTAAAATTTTCATATGTATATATTAAGCCATGGCTTTTCAATATTATCTTTCTTAAGCATTAAAGTCAGCACTATAATTAAATCCCGCACAACACACCCCATGTTGTTGTATTTTTTTTTTTTTTTTACTTTTTTTTTCCCAAGATGCAACTTACGCTTGTATTTTAATTTAATAAATTCATGATACTTATTGTTCTTTACTTTTAAATTTGCGTGCAAGATATTATGTCAAATGAAGTTTTATATAAAGAAGCAAAACAATAAGTTAAATTTCAAACTCTAAACAATTAGAACTTAAAGCAATTTTTTTATTAAAATTATTTACTTATTTTATAATGTATTATTACTATTTATTTAATAATTTTGTTTAAATTTTTTTTTTAATTTTGCTTTTATATATATGGAGATAGGATTAAATTACACTTGAGGTAATTTAAAGCAATGTTACTTCACTCATTATTTTTTTAATTGAATACAAAATTTGGAAAACCAACCGTTGGATTACTTTTTTTTCTTATAATCTCAATGCTTGCAAAATTTCAAAAGATAATTTGAGATCACTAACCATTTTATCTATAAATGTTTAAATTCCAAGTTTTTTGTATTATAAAATTATGCATAAAAAATAAGTTTATATATTACATTATAAATAACATCCTATCCTTATGAAATTTGGCATGCGTGTTAAGAACAAAATGAATATGTAATCCTACGGTAAAATTCTCAAAATACTAATCTCGTATAAAATTATTAATAATTAAGTGATGTAATACTATTTAAAGTTATACAAAACGTAACTTAATCTACGTTGTAGGAAGGAGAGCTAAAAAAAAATTCCTCCAACCATATCAATTTTGGTACTTAAAATCAACAAAGGAAGAAGAAATTACTGAAGACAAATTGATAAATTCATATGAATTTGCTTATGTTGATGAAACAAATTATGCAGCACAAAGTTTAGTTCATTTGTCATAGACGAAAAGAATTAAAGGTACAAACCTTTAAAAAATTCACGGTGACAAACAGTAGAAGGCAAGACTAGTATCAATTGGCTACATGCCAACAGCAGAACATGTCAACATAAGATTTTCTAGAAAACAGGGCCTTACGATTTATCTCTTATGGCTGATGACATCGAAGTGCTACGTTAGATTGATGAAAATTAAAGCCCTATCACTTTGATCACTTTGCCATAAACATAAATATCATAAACTCATCAACCAGATGGCAAGGTAAGATTGGAACACGCAATGCAATCAGTAAAAGAACAGTTATATATAGACGCATGTACCATTGTCAGGACATTTAAATCCATATTCTTATTTTGTTTTCTTCTTAACTTTGTACATGCTGCAAACAAAGTTAATTAGTCATATAACTCTTTAAGAATTATTATACTTTAAGGTCTGTTTAGATACCGTTTATTACTGAAAATTGTAAACACTGTAGTAAAATAATTTTTAAATGTATGCACATTGTCATGAAACCAAGTTTTAATAAAAATTTTGTTGAAAAAAAGTACTTTTTGGGTCTTGTGAACAGTACACTGGACCCATCATCCAAAATCGCACGGCTGGAAAATGCGCTTCCCAAACAGGCACTTAGAACACCTAGGCATTAACAAGTTATTCCTTTTTGGTTATCTTCTTATACTCTATTCTTCTTATATGTAGAGTATCATTCTTTTGTAAAGAACAACGAATAATAGAGTAAAACTCTTTTCAAATTTTTTTTTTCCTTAAAAAATTATATAAAACAAACTTGTTCTACAAACATGACTTGTACAATCTAATTAAACTCGGCAACTCTTGCCAAGGAAGTCACATCCGTCATAGACTTCCAACCCTGGCTGGTCCAGTTGCTCTTCTTTAAAACAAGCACAGCGCTTACTCATCTTCCCAGTCAAAGCAATTTCCAAAGGCCTCTGAACTAACCTTGGGACGCCATCATCACACCAAACCTGACCAAAACAATCAACACGTATGATATTGCTCAATTAACATCAAAATGCCTGTTTAATCATTATAAAAGATTTGATTCAATTCTCATTCTCTATTATGTGCCCAAGTTTCCTTAACTACAGCTTTGTATGTAACAAGGTGGATGGTAAGTCCACTACCTGCCATGCACTCATGCGCAGGCAGACTCTTCTTTAAACAAGCTTCTACCAAATGAAGTTGAATCCCTAGTAAGTTATGGAAACTGGGATGGAGATCCCAACAGCTGGAATAGCACTAACACATGGTTTTCAAGTAATGAAAAGATACCTCTCCACCATCTCCCTGGCTCCACCTTGAATTGCAACTGGGTTGTTTAGCTTCTTCTTTCTTTTGTTTCTCCAAAAGCTGTGCACCTCTTGCAGCCTTCACTTCAACTCCTTTCAAATATTTTGTGAAATTTCCTTGGCTATCATAGTAACGACCAACTAGCTTGCCAACAAATCTGACAATCAGGAGTAACACTAAAAGCATTATGCTTGTACATTGAAATTTTCATGTCAACTCTGAAAGCATTATGCTTGTTCATTGAATTTTTTTTCTTTTAAGAGATCCATGGAAGCATGTCAAACTCAAAACTCGGAATATGAAGATGTATTAGTTTAAGAAAAAGAGAGCCATATTAAGTTTTGCAACCATATGTCCACAGCAACAATTACAGGAACTTACAGTGAGTAAAAAAAACAGCATCAAATTTACATCAACATCAGCAAATTAGGTGTCTAGTTAATTTAGCAAAATGTCTTCAAAAGGATAAATTAGGCATAAGTCAAAATCCAAAAGTAAATATTAGAAAATTTATAGTAATTTTCCGTTACCCTTTGCTTCCAAGCAATGAAGCCTTTTTCCAGATTACATAAGATTTTGAGATAACCATTAGTCCAAAATGATATTAGATCCTCATCAGTATAAAAGGTCTGTTTGGGCCATTTGTGCTTTATAATACATATATTAAAAATTATTTATTAATTAGGATTAAGGATTGACTAAAAGTATTTGGGGATATGGGCTTTTTAAATCTTTTATTTGTAAGATACGAGTTCCATGCTTTGAGTGCAACTCGTCTGTGTCTTGAAGAGACAACTTCCACTGAAAACATGAAATTCATCTCTTGAAGAATCGAGTTCAATCATTGAACTCGTCTCTCCAACAGATAAGATTCAAAAATAGCTCTTTCCCAGAACAACTTTAAAACATTGCTATTTTGCCAAATATTTGTTTAAAAAAAAAAGAATTATTAGGCCATCTTTTCGTTATAGTCCCCAGAATATCTACTTGTTTCAGTTTCTCTTTAGGTCTTCATTTCAAGTTAAGATACTCTATGCAATGTATACTTATAGCTTGACGAGTTATGTTATGGTGGACTTCTGGCTTTGTTTTCCTTTATAAGCTCTAAAGTTCTAATAGTTTTCAGTTTTCAGTTTGGGTGCAACAAATTTTGTTATTTAAGATGCTCACTTATGTATCGTGTTATTCAGATGTAATCCTTTATATTTTATTTTTATTTCCTTTATAAGCTCTTGTATTTTGGTTTGTTAGTTGCTGGGATTTTGTCCCTGATCTGCATATTTGGGTAGTCAATCTTGGCTGTGTGGTTTAGATATTGTTTGTCTAGTTGTTGTTGGGAGTTGTTTGCCCTGTTGTAGCATTTAACTGTCGTGGCTGGATTTCCAGCTTGTTGCTTAATAAAATCCACTTGATTATCATTATAAAAAAAGGTAGAAAAAAAGAGCTTCTCCAATAACCCTTTATATGAATTTTGGATCTTGAACTAACCACAAGTGTAATCCATTTCTTATTCATTCAAATTTTCTTTGAACCATAATAATGTCTCACTTAGGATGAAGCACATGACAGGCTTGCACGCACCAAACATGCTCCAATGATGTGTAACAATGGAGAGACAGTAACATGGTTTCCACAATTTTAGGAAGTCATCTTGAAAATCCATTTTCCAAAATTTTACAATAACATGACCAAGGTATGACACTTTTTGAAAAGGTGAAAGTTGGGTGTTCGAAGATTTATATATATCATTAATCACATTCATTAATAAAAAGTAAAAAAAAAATGTTTCAGAGCTGCATGATAAATCTTTAATTAGAGAGGTTTCCTGAAGTTTCAGGTGCAGGCCACTAACAAAAAGCAAAATTCACTATAGGAAGATTTTTATTCTATGAGGGAAGAGTTATAACATGATGGAGAATTTCCAAATTTCAACTTACTAGAATGAAAAAGACAACTGATCAATGTAACTCACGTGTAGCTTCTGAAATAGAAATCCCGCCATTCAACAACACTCTTCACCTACAAATATAATATAATTCAATTATATGTGGAACTTGTTAAAGCTGTATTGAAATTGGTTATAGTGCATGGAACAAAATTAACTGCAACAGATCCCATACAGTAGGAGAAAAAAAAGGGGTTCCCTTGTTTGCTCACTCTATTTTTTTTATTTTTTATTTAACACTTATTTATCTTAAGAAAGTGGTACTATTTTGAAAGCATTGATAGAAATCTGTTTTAATAACCTCACTAAGTACAGTTAGAGAGATTCCTCTCTCTCTCTCTCTCTCTCTCTATATATTTTTATGAGTAAATCTTTACCAATAAAAGAGAGAGAGAGAGAGAGAGAATGAAGAATCTCACAAGGTGGAGTGATGCAGAAGCATCAAATTAGTTGTTTCCATTAGCGGCCTTGGTATAAGGCAACAACAGTCAGCCAATCCTTGATGTAGCAGTCAGAGCAAGTTACAGCAGTCCAGTAGCTGAGTTCGGCTGTGCAGCAGCCTACTTTATTTTTTTTTTTTTGATAAGTAAAAAGATGTATATTCAAAGAACTACCTCATGAAAAACAAAAGGTAGAGCAAGAGGTACAGAGAAGGAAACAAACAACAAGAAAAACAACAAAACAAACATACGCCAACATAAGAACTAAGAACAAAGCAGAGAATTAAGGAACAAAGGGAGAGAGTCACTAGAGGTGATTCCCCAAGCCCTAGACCAATCAAAAAGAGAACCACTAAGGAAAGCGAGCAACTGATTATCGGATTTGTCCGTATCCTCAAAGGTTCGCCAATTCCGCTCCCTCCAGATACACCACATAAGGCACAAAGGAGCTAAATTCCATATGCTAGAAGAATGCTTTCCCAACCAATTCCACCATCCCAAAAGCGTATCTGCTACCGATCTTGGCAGAACCCAAGAAATCCCAAAAGTTCTAAAAA
>NW_027069601.1:25784-73499 GCF_002906115.3 Quercus suber | reverse complement strand
AAAGTCTCCCCCCCCCCCCCCCCCCCCCCAAAAAAAAAATTTGTCTTCCATTCCATGGTTTTAAAAAGGGGACCGGTTGAACTAGGAACCATGCACTAGTCTGGTCCGGTTCTTTTTAAAAACCAAAATTTAAGCAAAAAGCAGGAATAACCAGGAACTGACAATCCAACCAGAAAAAACCATAACTGTTGCAGTTGAACCAGTTATAGGCTGGTTTGTTCAAAAAGCCAAAACTGCACCCTTTAGGCATGTTCAAAACGGAGTTGTTTTAGTTTTAAAACCCAGATGACGTCATTTTTTAGTTTTTTTTTTTTCCAAACCCTAATTTCCTCTTTATCTCTCTCTTTTGTCTTTCCGTCCCCTCACTTTTGCTGCTACTCTCTCTCTCTCTGTCTCTCTTTGCTTCTCTTCTCACTCTTCGCTTCTCACTCTCTCACGCTCTTTGCTTCTCTGCTCACTCTCTCATGCTCTTCACTTCTCAGCTTACTCTCTCACTCTCTTCGCTTCTCTGCTTGGTATGTTCACTCATAGTCAATTATCTTCTCTTTTTCTTTTTCCTTTTTTTTTTTGTTGAATAATCTTGTGCATGCATATTGAGTCACAAATTATATTAAGTCTCTATTTTCTTTTTTTAAAGATTTGCTCTGCTTCTCTGCCTCGCCAAATTGAAAAGATTTTAGATTTGCTCTGCCAAATTGGTAAGTCTGTTGTCTGTCTGTCTGTCTCTCTCTCTCTCTCTCTCTCTCTAGTTTTTTTATATAGTGTAGGGAGGCTAATCCCATGTTCAGTTATCTCAGACACAAACTTGACAAATTTCCAGCCTTGCTTGCAAAGGCCGGAAAATGGATTTACCACAGCCCCAGACCCAGACCCAGACCCAGACCCAGACCACTGTCAAAAAATAAAAAAAGCAAATAAATCAATTACCTCACTGCTAGATAACCCCTGCAATGAGTCTGTGAGCCCATCTCCTGTATAAAGAAACAAAGGGGGAAAGAAAACAAGTTTACATACAACATAATAAATTTGGAGCAGTAATAGTTTTACAATATATATATATATATATATTAGACTGTAATGGTTATCTTTTGAGTTTTGGTTATTTGATATCATAATTTTTCATTATTTTTAAAATGACAAAAATGCGCACATGCCCGTGAACCAAGTTGCAAGAACACTCCCAGAACTAACCAATTGAACCCGTGAACTTTACAAAGAATCCCTTTTGTTAGCCTCTAATGCAAATGAATAACAGAAATTGACCAATGATTCAAGCGTGTGACAACCAAAAAAGCTTTACAAATTACAAAATTATGAGAGAGAGCACAAAGTCTTGGTGCCTTGAAGAAACCATCAATGATGATTGCAAAAACAATTCAACCCCAACTCCATCTCCAACCAATTCCTACTCTAAGATTATGTTGTGAACCAGGATAATTTACTGAATATAAAAGATAGTCAATTCGAGATAACTAATTTCCTAAAAATTGAAAGAGGAAATAGACATTTTTGGTAAATTTTCTGCTTAATTCTCATTAATACATTCAACCTATATAAATAGCCAAGGACGAGATAATCTCATCAACAAATCCTAAAACATTGGAACTAATCCTATACTAAAACATAGGAATTAAATTGATTACAAATAAGTAATATTACTAATCTATCTAGGAAGTCTTATTCTATCACTAAACTAAATTCAAATAATTTATCTAGCACCTAGGTCATAACATTCCCTTCCCTTTCAAGATGAATCTTGTCCTCAATATTCCAAAACATGGGAATAGATGCTTGTCTACACTAAACCATATTCTTCTTCCCCAATTGGAGAAAACTCGACCTCGAATCTTAAACAGTTGAAGGATAAGAATTCGAAACATGGATACTTGCACCAATTCTTTAATCATTTTTTTGAAAGGAAGATCCTTGTTTTTTACATCCTTGAACTCATTGGGAATGACAAATTCAATGCGTGAAATTAGATTAGGTTTATTCGAAATCACAGAGGCTCCTTTGATCCATCTTTTCCACTTCATTAACCCTTTGATCTTCAAATGCTATTTGTATAGCAAGTGCATCCTCCAACTTATTACTCTCTAGAATTATTGGTGATGCTTGGAGTACATCACTTTGATTCTCCAAAATTTCATTGGATTCTTGATTCGTTGGGTTTTTCTCGAAGACCTCTAACATTTGATCACATAAATCTTGCATCTTAACTTAAACTTTGGGACATGCTCTTGAGGATCTCTAACATTTGGTTGACATTCTCCGATAGCTTCCCAAGTCTGGAATCAAGGTTAGATATGGACTAAACATGATGGACTTTTGAGCCTTGTGCAAAAAATGATTTTTTTTTTTTTTTTTTTTGGTGGGGGTGGGGAAACGCTATTGCGGACTAGTGTGGGTGGTACTTTTTTTTTGGTTAGTGGGCTGGGTGTTTTGGGAGCAATGGATTTTGCAATTGGGATTTTTTTTTTTTTTTTTTTTTTTTAAATGGTTGTTGTTGGTGTTTGTTGAAGAATTTTTGGCTTGTAGACTTGATGGAGATGAGTGGGTGGAAAGTGGAAACACATGGTTAAGCTTACAACCATGTGGGACACTAGGATCAAAACATACCACCATGCTCCGCAGCTTAAGTCTACGACGGCTCATTCTATTGACACTAAATTGATGGTAGAGCGCTTTCCCTTTTTGGAGGCTCCACTCACTTATTAGTTATTTTAATCTAGCCTCTAAGTTGCCCCCTCCCAGACCTGACTTCAAAGCCGCAACTGATTTGATCCCATACTCAATAAGCTATGACCAATTACTCAACGTGGTGATTGGCTACTTGGCTCTGATAACAAATGTCACAAACTCATAACTAGAACTTACCATTAAAAATCGGCTTATAATGGGAGAGTATCCAAGAGCTTATAAACACATGGTTAAGCTCACACTTAATCCATGTGGAACGCTAGGATCATAACAAATTATTGATGCTTGGAAAATATTATTGTGTGTTTCTAGATTTTACTTATATAAAAAATAAAATAAAAACAGTATTTCCAGATTTTAGCCAAAGCGCTCAAATTCAGGCATTTGAGTTTCTACTTTGGGTGTCAAAAAGCAATGATCTATAAGAATTTCACCTTGGCCTCAAATTAGGGGTCTTCAACCCATTCGTCGCAATGCTTACTATGTATCCAACAATCCATACATCTCATTCCAACCCATTTATGGCAAGACTTCAACTCTCCTTTGGAAATGACAGCTTAAAGAACCAAGGTGGTTAAAAGGCAATCCGAGTGAGCACCTTGGCTATCAAAGCAGTGCAAGGCACCGCTAAGGTGCCTCAAAGCATTGAGGCAACGTGCCTTTAGTGAGGCACTTGACTGGAATAAAAAACCAGTGCATGGAGGCGAGAGTCACTCAGATTCAGTTAAAAATGAAACTGATGCAATTGGGGGGTAAAGTGATTACCAAAGTGATCTTGAATTTAAAGTAGAAAGCTAAAAGAAGGTTTCCTTGTAAAAAATTAGAGGCTGAGCATGAGTAAAAATTTTGATCAGCCTTCGAGATATCTCAATGGAATATGAACATAGAACTTTGCATGAAATAATGAACAGGACATGAATAGAAAATATAAATGACAGTTGCTACCTGTGAAGTTTCCTGAAACAAATGCACGAGAAGCATCTCTGAAATTCAATAAGAAGGCAAAAGATGTCAGTTTACAGTTTTTAAACATACATTAAAAGAAAGAATAATGACAGTCACAAATAAGTAAATATATGTCAATAAGGGCTGTGCTGGAAACTAAGAAGCATGAACACAGACACAGCATAGGGCATAGTGACACGATAATTCTTGAAAGTTTAGGACACAACATGGTAGAGATGCACCAATTAATTAATATATATCTTTAGAGACATTTTATTTATTTACAGGTATACTTTATTTGTTATTTTAACTTTTCAGAAAAAAATAACTATCAAAATCTTTAAAAACATATTTAAAACCAAGGGAATTTAAAAATTCACAATTAAATTAAAATTCCTCCCAATAAACTGAGGACAAGCGTGCAAGAGTGCCTCTAACATGTCTGACCGAGGGTTTTAGAGTATGCATGCTTCATAGGCTAGAAATGAGAAGTCTTATGCAACAAAGTTTCAATACATGAATAGCAGGTGCTATGAATCTATGAATCAATTGACCATCTTGTCCTTCATTTTCCGGTTGCTACGGATCTGTGGTCTATGGTTTTGCGTTTATTTGGAGTAAGTTGGATTATGCCAAAGTTTGTTGTTGGGCACCTAGCTTGCTGGCAAGGTTAGTTTGGTCGTCATCAAAATGGACATATATGGCTAACTGTTCCCCACGGTTTAATGCGGTGCCTTCATAGGGAAAGAAATAGTAGGTGCTCTAAAGATAATAAGAGATCTATGCCAGACCTCAAGTTATTTTTCTTTAGAACCTTATTAAATTGGTTGTCAGCTTAGCAAAACCAATCATTTCTTCTTTTCTTGATTTACGTAATTTTTGTACTTGATTTGCTGACCCTTGTACACTTCATGTGTACTAGGGACTAGGGTGTCCCTTTTTTTATATCAATAAATCTTATTACTTATTTTAAAAAAAAAAAAAAAAATTCAATACATGAGTGTTGCCATAGATTCACAAAGGGTAACAAACTATGTATAAGCTTATGCATGAAAAACTTCCTAGATAAAATTATCCTAGTATAATAGTGCAAAAAAATGTTAAAAATACTCCATAAGAGCATTCACATTGGAGGTGCTAAAATAGCTAAAATGCTATTTTATCATCTCAAACACTAAAAACACCCCACATCCCATGTGCTAAACTTAAAAAAAAAAAAAAAAAAAAAAAAATTAGCAATAGCAGTTACCATAGCTCAATTGCTACTTGGCTCTCTCTCTCTTCTAGACAAAACCCCCAAACTCATTAACCCTAACCTTGAGCTCCTCGATCATCAATGGCAGATCGTCAGAGCTTCATCTCTCTATGGCATCGCCTTCATCAATTGTGGTTGTTGTAGTTGTGTGGGTTGGCGTGGGTTGTGGTGGTCATGGGTCTTGTGGTTAGTTGTTGTTAATGTTCGATGGGATTAGTTTTGATATTTGGGCTTGGGGATTGTTCCGGTGGTTGTTGGCAGTTGTTGTGGCTTGTATTTTCTGCATTGGTTCAAAGATGGAATGTAGGGTGACGGTGCTACTGGGTGTGGGATTTTGGGTTGGCTGGAATGGATGTAGGGAAATGAATTTTTAATATTTTATTGGACGTAAAGTTTATTGTTAAATAGAAGTTAAAATGATAGATTAGCTTTTTAGATACTAAAAATTAAATTTAATTTCAACTAATTATATAACATTCGCATCAGTCTCAACAAACTAGCCAGGGCTTAAAAATATAGTTAAAAACCCACAAAAAGCTATGCATCAGTCTCAACAAACTAACAAATAAATTTAACATTCAACACTATTCCTCGCTACTACTAATAAAATTTAATTCTTTTTCTCTCTCTCCTCCCTTGTGACTCAATTCTGTCTTCTCTCTTCTCGCTCTCTCTCTCTCTCTCTCTCTCTCTCTCTTGTCACCTGACCGATCAACAACAATCGGCGATGAATGCTCATCCGATCAACACCATATTTTTAAATTGAAATAATAATACTTACCTTCCAGCAAAATGATTGTAACCTCCTCCAGTGCCATAATGAGATTTTCCTTTAGTCACATCAAACACAGATCTGAAAGAACAATAAAATTAAAAATTAAAAATTAATAGAAGAAAGAATCAAAAGGAAAAGAGAGAGAGAGAGAGAGTAGCTACCCGAGAATTCCTAAAAGTATGGGTAAATCTGGATGAGTGCCATTGTATAACGCCAATTCCTCGACAGTAAACAATCTCAAATCATCTTCTTCTTCTTCGACGGTGACCAATTTCAATCTGAAGAGGAGGGCGGCCATGAGGGCCACGACAACCCCTAACATAATGATAATAATATTATTATTCTTCATTCGCCTCCTGCGATCGAGAAGAAGCTGGCCGAAGAGGATGAACCAAAGAGGGCCGGGGAGTGAGGAGCATCAGCAAGTTTGGGAATGGGAATGGGAATGGGTTTGATGCCGCAGCAAGTTTTTGCTGTCGTGAATTCAAAGATATGTGAAACGACCTCGTTTTGGAGTGCGATTTGGCAAAAAGAAAAAGAAAAAAAAATACAGGATATCTCAATAAGGAAGTGGGAACTCACTTAACTACTTCTTTAATGGATTTTTATTTTTATTTTTTATTTTTAAGTACATACATCTAGGAAAATTTTAGAGACTCTCAAAACACAGAAAAATAATGTTTTTTTCTCACATTCATAATGGAATCGCATTAATTTAATGAGTGGACTTCACAATGAATGTAAAAGGAGAAAGCATCATTTTCCTTACTCGTAAATATCTAAAAATGACTCATTCATTTATTGCTAAAAGTCCCTACTACACCATTGTCACGATCCTTTCCTAAAATACCCTTATAAAGGAAATTGATAGTTGTCAAGTTTTCTTGTCGCTAGCGAAAGTTTGGGTTCCCAAACTTCTCCTAGGTTGAGAAAGAGTCAGTCCCTTCTTTTTGAAGGCTAGTTAGTCCTTGTTAGCCACCACTTGGTTGCTACAGGCTAGTGGGTTTTTTCTTGCAGGGGTTTTAGGAAACACTTTATTCTCTTTTGTTACATGGAGGAGATCACCATGGGGTGGAACAAGTTGTCTCTATAGGGATTGGAGGTGACAAGTTGGATCTTCGATTGATATGGGATCAAAGGAATTCATTTTGGCTGCAAAGTTTCTCACAAAACGGGTCCTTAATTTGATGCAATAGCTCGTAATTTCTCTCAGCTATGGCGCACTGAAATGGATTCAAGATTAAGGACTAGGGTAACCATATTGTTCTCTTTATCTTCGAGAATAAGTTTGACTGTGACAGAATCTTTTCCTCTCAACCTTGGAGTTTCGATAAATTTCTGGTGGTTTTTCAGAGGTATGATAATAGCACCTACGTTTGAAACCTGGATTTTGAGAGAGTCCCTTTTTGGGAGCAGAATACGACATTCTGATCAGCTTTATGAATTAAACGGTGGCTGAAAGATTATGTTCAGGTATTGGTGAAGTCTACCCTTCTAGTTTTGCAGTTATGGAAGGGGGTGATCATTTGCGTGTTCATGTTATTCTTGATATATCGAAGCCTCTATGTCGTGGGTAGAAAATCACCCTTGAAGGTGGAATCACGGTGTGGGTTTCTTTTAAGTATGAAAGGTTGCCTAGTATCTGTTATTGGTGTGGGTGTTTAACTCATGGCAACAAAGATTGTGATCTATGGAACAATAGTGAAGGCACGCTTATAGTGAAGGATCAAAATTATGGGGCATGGTTACAGCTCCTTTATAAAATCAAATTAGAAAATCCACCATTGTAGTTTCGGGGTTTTATCAACAGAAAAAAGATTCTAAAGTCCCAAAGGATTTGGGAAGCATAGACTTTTCAAAGTCTCATCAAGCATCCTTACTGGAGAATGGAGTTCCAACGGAATCATTGGAAAAGGTAATTCCGAATTCTTCCCTCCCAAATATTTCTAATTCTACTTCATATCCTATTTTCAAGGATTTGATTGATCTTCCGCGGGGATTTAGGGGTCAGCTCAATGTAGAAGGAAACTTTGCGCATAATTTACATGACATTGATGTAGAATTGAATAAGTTTGATGCGATGGAAGGCGTGGATGGGAATTTAGAAATGTTACCTAATGAGGAGTCTATTATTCCAACTAAGTTTGATATTGATTTTATCCACGTAGGAAGTATAACTCAGCCTTCGGCCACGTGTAATTCTCCATCACTGATAAATAGGTCAAAACGACTCCCTTTGGTGGACTTCTCGAATACATTGAACTCTCCTATGTGCACCTCAATTCCATTAAAACCCTCTGGACCCGCATTAATCGCATCCCTTCTGTATCAGAGGAAAAATTGGAGGTACCCACAGGGAAAAAGAAGGCTACACTGTCCAGGAAAATCAACAAGGAGTGTAAAAAAAAAAAACTAAATTGGTTTTGCAGGTTGACAAAGAAAATGCAGTCATATTGGCGAAGGCTGGTTCACAGTCTCGCCATGAACAATGAATCTCATCTGTTGGAACTATCGGGGCTTGGGAACCGGCAGACAGTTTAGGAGCTTGGAGAATTAGTCCAGGTACAAGATCCCTCAGTTGTGTTTTTAGCCGAAACATGGCTGGAAGAAGCAAGGCTAAGCAATATTCATGATTCTCTTCAGTTTGGTCACTATCATGGAGTGTCAAGGATTACTCATGGGGGTGGCTTAGCTCTTTTTTGGAAGAATGGATTTAGTTTAGATGTGGAATCCTCATCTCAGAATCATATAGATGTGGTGATTAATAAAGGAAAAGACAATGCATGGCGTTTCATAGGAATTTATGGAGCACCAAAAACACAATTGAGATATGATACGTGGGATTTGATTCGCTCTCTTCATAAACGTGAGACTTTGCCATGGTTGTGTGGAGGTGATTTTAATGAAATTTTGAAATCACGTGAAAAGAATGGTGGCAGACTTAGGCCCTATGGACAGATGGAACAGATTCGTAAAGTATTGGATGAGTGTAATTTATTGGATCTCGAATTCTTAGGAAATAAGTTCACTTGGTCAAAGACTTACCCGAATGGAGGTATGGTTTGGGAGAGGCTGGATCAGGCAGTATGCCCAGCGAAATGGTACTATTTATTTCCGTCAACAAGTGTACAAACTCTGACCTGTGTGTCTTCGAATCACNTACTTCATATCCTATTTTCAAGGATTTGATTGATCTTCCGCGGGGATTTAGGGGTCAGCTCAATGTAGAAGGAAACTTTGCGCATAATTTACATGACATTGATGTAGAATTGAATAAGTTTGATGCGATGGAAGGCGTGGATGGGAATTTAGAAATGTTACCTAATGAGGAGTCTATTATTCCAACTAAGTTTGATATTGATTTTATCCACGTAGGAAGTATAACTCAGCCTTCGGCCACGTGTAATTCTCCATCACTGATAAATAGGTCAAAACGACTCCCTTTGGTGGACTTCTCGAATACATTGAACTCTCCTATGTGCACCTCAATTCCATTAAAACCCTCTGGACCCGCATTAATCGCATCCCTTCTGTATCAGAGGAAAAATTGGAGGTACCCACAGGGAAAAAGAAGGCTACACTGTCCAGGAAAATCAACAAGGAGTGTAAAAAAAAAAAACTAAATTGGTTTTGCAGGTTGACAAAGAAAATGCAGTCATATTGGCGAAGGCTGGTTCACAGTCTCGCCATGAACAATGAATCTCATCTGTTGGAACTATCGGGGCTTGGGAACCGGCAGACAGTTTAGGAGCTTGGAGAATTAGTCCAGGTACAAGATCCCTCAGTTGTGTTTTTAGCCGAAACATGGCTGGAAGAAGCAAGGCTAAGCAATATTCATGATTCTCTTCAGTTTGGTCACTATCATGGAGTGTCAAGGATTACTCATGGGGGTGGCTTAGCTCTTTTTTGGAAGAATGGATTTAGTTTAGATGTGGAATCCTCATCTCAGAATCATATAGATGTGGTGATTAATAAAGGAAAAGACAATGCATGGCGTTTCATAGGAATTTATGGAGCACCAAAAACACAATTGAGATATGATACGTGGGATTTGATTCGCTCTCTTCATAAACGTGAGACTTTGCCATGGTTGTGTGGAGGTGATTTTAATGAAATTTTGAAATCACGTGAAAAGAATGGTGGCAGACTTAGGCCCTATGGACAGATGGAACAGATTCGTAAAGTATTGGATGAGTGTAATTTATTGGATCTCGAATTCTTAGGAAATAAGTTCACTTGGTCAAAGACTTACCCGAATGGAGGTATGGTTTGGGAGAGGCTGGATCAGGCAGTATGCCCAGCGAAATGGTACTATTTATTTCCGTCAACAAGTGTACAAACTCTGACCTGTGTGTCTTCGAATCACAACCCAATCTATGTTCGACTTGAGGAGATTGAAGCCAAGACTTTGAGACCTTGGCGCTTTGAACAGATGTGGCTTGAGGACTCGGGCTGTAGGGATACAGTGATGCGGACTTGGGACAGGTCTATTATGGGTTCTCCCATGGAAATAGTAGTCACAAAATTGGAGGCTTGTCAGAAAAGCCTTTCGCAACGGAGTAAGCACTCTTTCTACCATGTGAAACGAGAGATTATTGAGAAAAAGAAGATGTTGAAAGTGGTTGAACATGAAGTAGCTCAGGGAAGACATGTGGAGTGGTTCCTTAAGCTTAAATAAAAAATAGTGGACCTCCTTCGATTAGACGAAAAAATGTGGCAGCAGCGAAGCAAGGAGCATTGGATGATTTTCAGAGATCGTAATTCAAAATACTTTCATACAAGAGCTTAGCAACGCTTCCATCGTAACAGAATAATGAAGCTCCGAAATTTAGATGGAGTGTTGGTTACAGGCGAAGGTAATCTCTCGAGTATGGTTCAAGACTATTATAAAAATCTGTTCCTCTCCTCAAGGCCGACAGAAGTAGATGATGTTGTTTAGTCCATTAAATCTGTTGTGACAGAAGATATGAATGATAGTCTGATTAGCCTATTTTCTTGGGTGGAAATTGAGTCTACACTAAATCAAATGGCACCCCTCAAAGCCCCTGGTCCTGACGAAATGCCTCCCATTTTTTACCAAAAATTTTGGAGTGATATTGGCGATGATGTAGTTGGGCAGTGCTATTTTGCCTTAATTTAGGTAGCCTCATTTCAAGCTTGAACCATATTTTTATCTCTCTTATTCCTAAAGTTAAAAATCCTGAGTATGTCACTGAATTTCAACCCATTGCACTTTGTAATATTTTATTTAAGCTTGTATCAAAAGTGTTGGCTAACAAGTTGAAGAAAGTCTTACCTTATATATCTTAGAATCTCAGAGCACCTTTCAATCTGATAAGGCAATTTCTGACAACATTTTGGTGGCTTTTAAGACTCTTCACCATATGAAACGGAAGAAAGGGAGCAAAGTGGGGCATTTAGCTCTAAAGCTAGACATGAGTAAAGCATATGACAAGTTAGAGTGGGTGTTTCTCAAAAAGGTGATGGAAAGAATGGGTTTTCATAGTAGGTGGGTTGGCTAGATTATGGAGTGTGTTCAATCAGTGACTGACTTACTTGGTTTGGATAAATGGTGAGCCTACGAAACCCATTACCCCAACTAGAGGTATTCGTCAAGGGGCCCCCTCTCCCCTACCTTTTCCTTGTTTGCTCAGAAGGTTTAAATGGCCTTTTAGAACAAGCAATGGCGGTAAAGCACCTTGAAGGTTTCTCCCTTTGTAAAATGGGCCAAAAATATCTCATCTTTTGTTTGCCGACGATAGTCTCATCTTTTGTCGTGCTAGAGTGGAAGATGTGTAAAAATTCTAAAGATCCTTAGGAAGTATGAGAGAGCTTCGAGGCAGAAAATAAATGCAAACAAAACCACAATTTTCTTTACTGGTAATGTGTGAGATTCGGCCAAGCAGGAAATGCAAAATCTCTTGGGTGTTCCAAAAATTAAGGAGTATGAGAAATACTTGGGTTTACTAGCAGTCGTGGGGAGAAATAAAAGAGCAAGTTTCAATCATATAAAAGATTGTTTTTGGGGAAAGCTTCAGGGTTGGAAGGAAAAACTTTTATCCCAAGCCGGGAAGGAGGTTTTGCTTAAAGTCGTGGTCCAAGCTATTCCGACCTTTGCCATGAGTTGCTTTCGCTTTCTGGTTAGCCTTTGTCAAAATATTGAGATGCTTGTTAGTAGATTTTGGTGGGGTCAAAGAGGGGAATGTCGAAAAATACATTGGAAAAAATGGGAAGTGTTACGTAAACTCATGGAAGAGGGCGGCATGGGTTTTAAAGACTTGTGCAAGTTCAATGAGGCTTTGTTGGAAAAACAAGTGTGGAGGTTGGTTCATGATAGGCACTAACTATTTTATAAGGTGTTTAAAGCCATGTATTTTCCTCATGGGTCCATTTTTGAAGCGACTGCATCTTCGAGGTCCTATGCATGGCAAAGCATCATGAAATCAAGACATTTGATTAAAGCTGGTGCAAGATGGAGAATAGGAGATGGTTAGCATATTAGAATTTTCATTGATAATTGGCTGCCTAATGGGAATGGAGTTATATCTTCTTCCTCGGGTGAGCTTCATCTGGAGGCCACAGTTTCTGAGCTCATCAATCAGACCTCGGGTTGGTGGAATATCCAGCTGATTGATCGCTATTTTCATCCTCCTGATGCAGCTCAGATCTAAGCACTCCCACTTTGCTCGATTCCACATCCCAATGTGTTGATTTGACCCCTTGAATAGTCCAGGAAGTATTCAGTCAAAATCGAGTACAAATTGTTGTGTGAAGCCCAAGATTCTGCTGAAAATTTGCCCGAGCTAGCACTGAAGAAAGGGGTTTCTGGAAGAAGCTTTGGAGAAATCAAGTACCGGGAAAAATTAAACACTTTCTTTGGAAGGCCTACATAAACTCCCTAGCAACTAAAGAAAATTTGGTGAAACGCAAAATCCTCACTGATGCAGCCTGTACTCATTGCTCAACTGTTACAGAAGATGTTCTTCATTCCTTATGGAGTTGTAACGATCTTAAGGAGGTACGGGAGAAAGACTTTGGCTGGGTTCTCAGGTCTGGGATGGTCTTTACATCATTTGGGGATTTGGTAAAGTAGGTCTTCACTAAATCTGAGACAGTAGCCCTATTTACTACGACTGCGTGGTCAGTGTGGTATCACAGAAACAAGACTCGATTGAATGAAAGCACCAAGCCGCTGGGTCAGATTGCAAGCTTTGCGCTCAATTATGTCTCTGAAGTACAGTTCCCCCTCTGTCGTAAAGCTACTCCTAGGAGTTGGAGTCCGCCTGCACGAGAAAATTGGAAGATTAACTTCGACGGTGCAATGTTTGGTGAATCTGATGAAGCTGGGGTCAGGGTGATTGTCCGCAATTTTAAAGGCGAGGTAAAGGTTAATTTGGTGGAGAAGATCAGAAAGCCACCATCAGTGGAAGCGTTGAAGTTGCTGGCTGCCCGAAGAGCCGCACTTTTTTCTCAGTAACTTATTCTTGACATGGTGATTTTTGAAGGGGATTCAGAGCAGGTAATAAGAGCCTTTAATGGGGCGGTTGGGACTTTGATTCGGGTGGTCATCTTATCTGAGATATTTTATGCATTGTAAACTCCTTTGTGAGTACCTCTTTCTCTCATATCCGTAGGCAGGGTAATGTGGTAGCTCATGCCCTAGCCTAAAGAGCTAGACATTGTTTTCCTATTTTAGTTTGGTTGGAGTCCTATCCAACAAATATTGCATCTTTTGTATTAGCTAATTTTCAGTCTTTGAATAAATAAAGTCATCGGTTTCTTTCTTAAAAAAAAAAATACCCTCATAAAGAAAACACCCTTACTCTTTGGAAGGCCAAAAATTAATTATTATTGATATGTACATTCTCTATTTAATTCCAAATGTTTGTTTTTAGTTCTATAGGAACTATAGGTTTTACTACATTGGTCTTACAAATTAAAGTGCAATTCAAAATTCAGTTATGAGATGGTTGAAATTCATCAATCACATTTATTGACACATTGATTTGTAAGTTTCATGCAGTAAAAATTACAAATTTTTTTAACATTTTATTTTTAATTTTTGTGCATTGAGAGTGCATTAAAAATATTTCACTCAAGAGTCATATACATGCATAAAGCTCAAAGTATGCCCACAAAAACAAATGCTGATACCATGGAAATTGTATAAGAAAATTGTAAAACATCATGTATTTGTGTGTATGTTTTTTTTTTTTTTTTTTTTTTTTTTTGTGATATCAATATATTTAGGTTCTCTTTTTATCATATTTTATATAATTTAATTTTCTTAGTGACTACCCTATAAAAATTTCCTAGAGCCACCACCATTAGGAGAAACTTGAAATGTATGCGTATTGAATGTAAGAGAAAGGATCACCGCATCATCTTGCCCTGAAGCATCTAAGTATGTCTCACTTAGTATACTGTTGTTGGGATTCATATGAATTCATCATTCTTATGAGAGGAGGAAGTATCATTTCCTTGAACTCCAAATATACCTAATAATTTCCATGTGAATGAAATGTTCTAAAAGAGGCAAAAGCCTATCAAGCTCGCCTGTTTTGTAGTATTTAAATGCATAAGCACAAAATCACCTATTTAAATCCATATGATTGACCACTGCACACCCTTAGTACGGTGGTCACTCCACAAATATAAGCGCTTGTGAGGTGTAGAGGGCAAGGGCCAGGATTCAAGTCTCCAAAAGAAAGTTTCACATACATATACACTTAGATTAGGCTAGAGTATAATTTCTATCTTATATAAAAAAAATAAAATAAAATAATCCATATTATTGAAATGTTCTAAAAAAGGCCTCATCACCTATTTTTCAAATAAGATCAGTACCAGCCTCCATTTTCTGCCTTTTACTAGCTAGCAAACAATTACAAATCTGAAATAACTATTCCATGTGACTTCAATAAAGCATAAGTATTTATCTGTCTTTAGGGCTGGGAGAGCTTTCTTTAATTTGTCAAGATTGTCAGCCTTTGGAGCTCCTTAGGACCTTATCTATTGTGTTGTGAACTCTTAGAAGATTTCAATCGTCTGCTGGAGAGACCAGGTATTCACGTAAGGTTAGGCTTGATTTTAGATATATTTTTTACTACCTTATAAATAAAAGAAAGAAAATTGCATGCATGAATAGGCATGTGTGAGAGAGAGGTTGCTTATTATAACAAGATTATATTTTGGGATTTTAGGGGAAATCAATGAAGAAACACAAACTTGAACTAAGCTTAGAAGCACAAATAAATTCTCTATCTTGAAGATGATATTTGCCTTCACTCAATTGAGTTTGCTATAACGCTCCAAAAAAATAGTCTTTTGGATACAATTAATCTAGGATTCTACAACGTAGCAATCTTAGATAATTTTGTGAATTTCTCTCTTATGGTGTGCAAAATCTGTATATGCTCTAGCAAGGATAAAAATTATCATTTCACTCAAAGAAGCTGAATATGAAACATTATTTATAAATAATGAAAAGTTGTCTTACAAACGTATATAATACAACTGCAAATTATTTGTGACGCACGTACATACACATCACAGAGCAATTCGTACAAATTAGATTTCTTCATCCCATGCGTCTGAAGCTGCCATATATCAAACACAATGGAATCAATGTAGCAACTAAAACTCATGTAAAAGTTAGCTCCTTAAAGGCTCAAATCATTTTAAAAGTATTACAGCTAACAAATTAATAATCCACCAGCCTACGTATTTGAATCCTAGTTAATTAAAAAGATCATACTCCTCAATCTTCATATATTTGTGATTTTCCAATTCTATGGAAATTTAACTATTCCTGTTGATGAAATATGATGGTGGGTTAAAGATTTTTTGTTTTTCCTGCTTTTTTTTGTCCAAATAAAATGCTAAAAATGATTGTCATTGGCATTCCAAATTGGTAAACGCACAAGCACAACAACAAAATATAAAATATACACACAAAAAAAAAAAAAAAAATTTAGAGTCTTTTTCACATCTATTATTGACACGGCAAATTGTGATTTAAGAAAAAATCACTTCCATTAAACCACTTTTATTATTAGTTAATTAAGTATTAATCGTAAAGTCACCTCAACTGTGTTAGAAATGGTTGTAAATTTTGTGTTCATTGATGTAAAAAATAAACAAAAAAAAAAAAAAATCTACCTGTTTTAGAAAGTGTGAAGTCCTTGTCATACCCAACGGCCCAGAAGAAATACCCACCAAGACCTTGAGCCTTGGCAAATTCAACCTTCTTCTCAATCGATGTTGGCCCATCGTACCCAATCCAATCGGTTCCAGCATATGAGTACATCGATACAGTCTGCTCGTCAAACACCACACCTTCAGCATTTGTCGCATTGAAATCCACTATGTCAATATATTTCATAACACCATTATTGCCAGGCCCAGTTCCAACTGCAGGAGCTCCAATTCCATTCTCGCTTGGACTTTTCAATTGCCAAGTTCTTCCATAAAGTGGCAGGCCCATGACTAATTTCTGCGGCGGAACCCCAGCCTTGATCCAAGATGAAATGCCATTGCTAGTGCTAATATTGCTGGCCTTGTCATAAAGCAAAGCGTGTTCACCAGTGACTGAAGTGTCCCAGCTTCCATGATAATCATAGCACATGGGACTAACAAAATCAACATATTTGTTTATGGCTTCGACAGGGTAAGCTCTAGGTATGTTGGATAGGAAAAAATTGGATGCAAAATAAACTGCTGCACTTAAAAACAGCTGAGGTTTTCCAGAGATAGAAGACTCATTTTCAATAGCTTCATGCCACTCTTTAAAGAGAAATGAGAGATTTGACATATCTTGTGGAGTATGAGGAAATTCCCAATCGAGGTCAAGCCCATCAAAGCCATACTTCCTAGCCACACTGACTGAGGAGTTGATAAAGGCTGCACGACTATCTGGATTGCTTGCCATATTGGAGAAAGTGTGTGGGCTTGCAGTGCCACCTCCAATGGATACGAAGGCCTTTGCTCGAGGAGTTTTAGCGTGGAGGGTGGCCGTGAAGTTTTTCATCCATTTGTCATCAGTCTGAGTGATCAAAATTTGGTAACTATTGGCATCAGGCACAACAAAAGCATAAAAGAGGTGAGTGAAGTAGGATGTAGAGATTGCTGGGGGAGGAAACTTTTCGGCTCGCCATGAAGGCCAATAACCACCTTTGATACCACGAGGAGGTGTAGATGGAGATGGTGAAGTACTTTCAGGAAGTTTCAACATGGAATAGGCGATGGTGAAGGTGAAGTTGACTTTGGCTAGAGAGTAAGGTTTGTCTCGGTCCTTGCCATCATATATTGGAGTATATAAACCCTTTTTTTTATTCTTTTTTTTTAATAAGATAAAAATTCTACTCTAAGTATATAACCTTAAAAATACTGATAGGTGTGGAAGCTCTGGCTGCGTCTATATTCAATGCTCTCTTGGATTTACATTGATAAGGTTTGGTTCGCATAAATTTAAATTAAATTTACAATGTCCCTATTGTTTGATGAGTGTTAGTTCTATATATATATATATATATATTTTTTTTTTTTTAATAATTTGATGAGTATTGTCCCTATTGTTTGATGAGTGTTAGTTCTATATATATATATATATATATTTTTTTTTTTTTAATAATTTGATGAGTATTAGTTGGGTTCTTATTTTCAATAGGATTTTGACATTTCAATTCTATGTGCGTTTGGCTCCAAATTAAAAAGCTAGCTTATTTTACTATCCAACTTATTTTTGCTACTATTTATGAGCCTCACTGCACTTTTTGATACTATTCATGAATCCTACTATACTATTTCAACTAATTTTTACATTTATCTACCGTACTTTCAGTAAAAAGTTTTTAGTTTCGATAAAATAAACGAATCCTAAACAAACCCTGTGTGGCTCACCCCATTTTATCATCAAACTAATTCTAGTGACAATTGAAAGAAAGTGACGTCAAGTTACAGTTGAAAGAAAGTGGTGTCAAGTCACAATTGAAAGAAAATGGAATCAATTCAAATGATAATTGAAAGAAAGTGGTGTGGCCTATAGAAAGGGGAAGAATTTTATAGTCATATAGCTTGTAGCTTGCAACTTAAGGGGAAGAATTTTATAGTAATATACCTTGTAGCTTGCAACTTACAATGCACACGATCTTCAACTTCATAAACAAGGTATTCTTTATTTTGGTAAGGGACTTAGTTGTTGTTCCTTAAATTTCTCTTTTAAAATTCCGTCATGTGAATTTTTTCTCATAGGATAAAAATATATTTTTTAATTAAGTAGCCACATGATCGAATCTTAAAAGAAGAACCTAAAAAACAGTACCTAAGAGCATCCACATTAATGGAGCTATTTTTTTTAGCTATTTAACACCACAAAAAGCTACTTTTATCTATTTTACTACTCATTTTATAAAACATTTAGCATTAATGAATCTGTTTTAGCTTTCAATATAATAAAATAATATAAACATCACAATAAAATAATATACTTACTACAATAGCAATGTGAACACAAATAAAAAAACAATATATTAGATAAGAAAAAATATAAAAATAAAAGAACAATAGCGATGTGAACACACAAACAATATATAGTAGTGTGAACGCTATATAAAAAAAGAAAAAATATAAGTAAAAGAAGTGTGAACACACAAACAATAGCAGTATGAGCGCAGAAGAAAAATAAAAATAAAAGAAAGAATAAAAATAAGTAAAATAATCAAAAGCAGTGTGAACGCACAAATAATTTTTTTTTTTTTTTTTAGTTACCGTGCACAACCAAAAGTAGCTGTGCATTGTAACTGTGGAGCCAAAAAATATACCTTTGGCTCCACAATTGTAGGGCACATTTTGGCATTTGGCTGTGCAAAAAATAGTAATATAATTATTTAGCACCACCAATGTAGATGCTCTAAGATACTGTACTTAAGTTTTATCTTTTTGATAAATACCAAATAACAAGATTAACAATTGACTTGTTTACGAAAGAAACATGTCGATTGTTATTGGTCTAGTTATTCTACAAATGATCATATGGATTATTAATCTTCTGCATCCTGATAGCTATGTAGGTTATCCATTTTTAATTAAATTAATCTTCTGCATTCATTTTTAAAATCCAAAATAAATAAATGCTGCATTCATTTATAACTCATGTCTAATTAAAAAAATTATTATTGACCAGTCAACGGGAGCAAGGGGAAACCTAAGTAAAAATATTGATGTTACAAAAACAGTTCTGCAATGCTCAAGAATAAAATAAGAATGCCTGAAGCACCTCCAGATCACAAAATTGCAGCTTTGAATGAGAAACGAACTTCAGCAATGTTGTCAGTATAAATAGTTTGTTAGATATGATCCCTACTTCAAAGTTTGCAGAGTCCTGCAGATCCAAGTATAACATATTAACATAAAGCCATAAATCCTCATTCTTCTAGTTTGAAAGCCAATTGGTCAGATGTCAACTGATTTTCAAAAGGAAAGAGAAAATATAAATACGATTACCATTTATCTGAATTGATTTCTGACGGCCAAAGGTGCTGAAATTACTTTCGCTTTTCTCTCAACCATTCAACAAAACTATCAAGGATCAGAGGCCAAGCTTGGTCGGAATCATAGTTGTGAAGATCAGGAAAACTTATCTGCCAACAATAAAGAGAAGGATTTAAACTTTTAAGAGTAATTTAATTGAAAGAACCTGCATAAAAAGGGCTAATCATATCTTGCCATCAATTACCACATCAAGTTACAGTCACGCATTTCTTACAGACGGAATATATAATTATGTCTACTACTACCCCAAATGAATCCCAAGAATATGATAATTTGAA
This sequence comes from Quercus suber, assembly GCF_002906115.3. Lineage (NCBI taxonomy): Eukaryota > Viridiplantae > Streptophyta > Magnoliopsida > Fagales > Fagaceae > Quercus > Quercus suber. The sequence continues at coordinate 53,995 of NW_027069601.1, read as the reverse complement.
AAATAATCTTGGAAAGGCAACCACTCAAACATGACAATACAACTATCCAAATACAAGACATTTGCAGCATTGCACGGTGTTCCTTGTTCTATAGCAGTATTGGACATAAACAGTAAAAGAACATGTCAAGTTTTTTCTTTATTTTCATTGATCAGGATGCTATAATTGTATTGAAAAAAAAAAAAAAAAAAAAACCTAACTATAACATAAGTTTATATTTACTTCCTTTTTTATGTGATTCAACTCCCCAGAGATCAGTGCAAGAAAAAAAGATGACAGAATGATGGCAAAAACAATTGCTTACCTCATGGCAAAAACGATAGAAGTTAACCCACTGATCCATGGTTAGCACCCTGTAATCACTCTGGAACTGCCAGAAAACACTTCCATGGGTCACAAAACATACCATGGGGTAAATGTCGAAATAACAAAACACAAAAAATCTACATCCACGTAGACAAGAAACCTACCTTTAGATACTCAGTTATTGAATCAACCTGGGCACAGAATTGGGAACCCAGAACAAGATTCAGCAATTCACAAATGGTCTCAACGTCTACACACTTTTGCATCTCTTCTGAAAATTTCATCAACGTCAGATTAGCTAAAAAATGTGTGTCTGTGAGAGAGAGAGGATAAAAGAACATTGTCTTGAAAAACAGAGTGCAATGAAATGTTCAAAAAAGGCAGATGCCTGCCAAGCTCACCAGTTAGGCAGTATTTAAATGCAAAAGCATAGAAATCCTCAAAGTTGGGTGGCGTCATCACCTATTTTACACATAAAAATCAAGATCAGTTCCAAGCTCCATTTCTGTCTTTTATTAGCAAACAGTTTACTTTCTGAACCAACTATTCCATGTGACTTTAAAGTATAAGTACCTCAGTCTCCAGGGTTGGGAGCGCTTTCTTTAATTTTTCAAGGTTGTCGACCTTTAGAGCTTTTAGTCCTGTTCGCCACTCATCCTAATAAATGGAGGATATTGATCATAACATTTCGATGAACAAATAAAAAAATATTAAAAAAGGAAATTCAAGAAGCTGTAACAATTGATTAAAAGAACAGTAAAGGGAATATATATATTTCAAGGTCATGGTTAACTCGGTTTTAGATTGTATTAAAGATAATATAACAACCAATGGCCTGCTAGCACCCATGCCTACTTGGGGGGTTTAAACAAGGGATCAAACTGATTCCTCTCATCTACTATAAGCCATAACACCACTGTTATAGTGCGATGAGACCATGTCCAGGACAGAATGTCATCCATGTTCAATATCCACCATTAGCCTGAAGAAGGTAGGTTTATAATTGCTTGTAAGCCCCAGATTCCAGAGAAGCTTGAACAATACAAGCAACACGATAAAGCTCTTAAGGTCCTTAATTTCACCAAGCCTGGATCACTTGGGAGTTGCTTACTAGTCTCTCGGTGGGACATAAGAAGATAAAGTCAACTGTTCCCAAGTCCAAAGTCCAAAGATGTGCTTCTCAGTTATGTCCTTTGTAGCCCATGATTGCCAGGTTGCATTCTATCCTGTCTTTCCTCTCAGATTGGACTGTCATGGGTGATCCCAATGTCGCTGGGTGATCTTCCTCAAAGTAAGCATGTAGGTTTTCACCACATACATTGGTATGACAGTTTTGAATATTCACTCCTTTCACTAGGGCATCTCAAAACTTAAAGACCCATCTTTAGAGTTTTAAAGGGAGATATTTAAGCATGCTTGATTTGTTGCAAAAATCTAGAACTCATCTATTTTATAAAAATTTAAGTTTTCATAGGGAGATGTTTGTGAACGAGTGATATATGAAGTTTAGGGGGGTGCTTTCTTTTCAGTTAAAAGGCTTTTTTTCATAACTTTGGTGGTCGGTTTTCATCATCTTTCTCCTTTACTAGAAAGTCTTGGGATGTCTCATATATTATATGTATGTGGGTACAAAAGTGCACGTGTGTGGATTCTTTCATTACCCATCAGAAAAGTTATACATTCCTCATATGAAGTATGCACATCAAAGAGTTGACAACCAGAATATAAGAAGACATGTAAGCCCAATAGCAATATGTTCTAGTAGTTAATAGCAGCAGCAATTCTCAGGCTTACCTTAGAAAAATAACCTTGCTTTTTAGCTTTCATTTTCCTGTTAAATGAAAACAAGACAAATTTATGATAAACGTAAGATATAAATCAGAATGAAGTATGGACAGAATAACATGTACACGAAAAACAACATACCAAGCGAGCATCAATATCCTAACATCAGTATGCTGCACTCCCATGTCAGAACAAAGTGTTTCAACTCCTTCTGGACTGTTCAAGCATATATAACAGCACAAGGAAATCAGTAATCATTTAATGATGCACATTTGATCAATTACAGTCGCATCAACTTTAGCAATTCATGCTGGCCATGAAATCAAGGAATTTTTTTATAAGTCAAATAATTTTATATAAAAGAGGAGAAATGTCAGATACACAATATGTGCATTGGCCTACTTCTCAAAAAAAAACAATCTCAGATTCAGAGGGTCTAGGAATTTTTTTTATAAAAAAAGGCGATTGGATACTGGCCAAAATAGTCATCCACTCAAAAATAGACCTCTAAATCATTTGTTTGAGTACATAATTATGCTTGAGTACAAAGGAAATTGGGTTAAAATTAGCAGAGTTTTCCTTAATGCAATCAATTTTCTTTAGAAAATCATGGCACAGATGGGCTTGAAACCATAAAATGATGAATAAGAATGAAAAAAGATGTTTTGGGGGGTCAGTAAGGATATCTTTGACCTGAGTTGACAAACCTAATGGACTAGAGCTCACCCATTCCAAAGATATCCACAAATAGAGCACATGCCCATGGTGTTAATGTAAATGTATAATTTCTTTATATGTAAAGCAATATCACACTTAATTGTAGATAGACAATATAAACAAATAATTCTTAAAAGTAGACATAGTAACAAGTCAAGCATCCATAGCCTAGTGGTTAAATTCATGAACAATGATGGACTATTAGATTAAAGTCTGGACAAAGGAAATTTTTGATACACAGAAAGTTGCCTTGGGAATGTCAAGAAACTCCTTCACTCAATTATGTAAATAGTAAGTTGAATCCATAATCCATATCCAGTTTTGGTCACTCCAATTAGTTGATTGGAGCTCATTACCAGTTACAATCATGTAGTATCTAAAGTGTGCAATTCAAATTTCATAATGAGAGCAAGCATCCTGCAGTCTACAGGTACTTAAATAGTAAGAGAAACCCTTCCGGGAGCTGACATTGTTGCATGAGCAGAAGTTAGATGACATGATCCCACAATAAAGGCCACAAATGAAACAAGATCAGTTATGCTATCAGGATGCAGTGCAAGCCACAAGCTGAACAACTAACAGCCACACAATGGGAAAATCACATTACTGTTCAACATGTTGGATACCAATATAAAATCACTACATTAAAATTATCAGCTCTGAAGATATCAGTAGCCTGACAACAAACACAAATTTGTATATATCACTTACTCAATCAAGCCTAAATCCTTATTTGCATATGAATCAAATAGTTGATCTATCCGATCCACCTCCTTGGTTACAGCTTTAACTGCTCCAGCTTTACCTGAGGATTAATAACATGATACAGAATGATAGTAAGAACAGTATAATTAATAATGTAGATAAAACATGAAGACTCAATCAAATGATAGCAAAACCATACACTTCACAATTAAATATCTATCAAGTAACCACTAGAAAACATTTAACAAAATTATTTGCTTCATTTTTCTTAATGATATGCAGACTTTGCTTAATAAATATTCATTAGTCAGCTTATACCAACAAGTGATAAAGCATCTGAGACCATAGGCTTTTGCACTATATTTTGATTAAAAGAGAGATGCACATTCATAAAGTACCACTATTCCCAAAAATTTAGCTGATAAGAAATGTGTGTTTTATCACTTAACCATTATTCTAACACTCTCCCTCACCTATGATTCAGTTCAAAGGTGCATTATTTACATTTACGTAACTAATGCAAGGACAGTAATCAATATGAACACTACTCATAATTCAAGTATCATCTATAAGCATAGGTTAGTCCTTTAATAAATTAATGACAGTGATGATGTCAATATATAATAGTCACAAGGTTAATTGTCAAATTATTGTATATATATATATATATATATCTCAAAATGTAAGTGTTTGGCCCCCATTCTGCCCCAACATGATCAACAAAAAACCAAACGTTCCATGACCCCTATTTTTTGATAAGTTGACGTGTTCCATAATGACACTTTGATGAATTCCATTAGACATACTAAAGCATTTGCATCAAACATTGTAAAATAGTATAAAGGCCAAATTTTGCCCAATCAACCCAAAAAAAGCACCCACAACAGCTTATGCATCTATTGTGCAATCAACCCAAATTTTGCCCAATCAACCCAAAAATTCACCCAAAACTGCAGTACTTATGCAAATATACACAAGCATTGTTGTGGTGCATTTTAGTCTTTTACTCTTTCTTTGTGTTTCCCATTTTCCCAAGGATGAAGGAAGAAACTGGATGGTGGCTATGATGTGTAAAGAGAGTGAAACAATCAAAAAAATCAAAAAAATTGATATTTTAATGAAATAGAACTTAGAATAGATAATTTAATGTGAGTGTTTTGAAAAGTGGTTAGGTAAAATATAAAAAATAGATTCTTATGCTAAAATAGATAAAAATTTTAACGCGAGCTAATGTGAATAAGCCTAGAGCCACATATCATCTCCACTAAAGTATCAAGCCAACCCCCTTTGGCAAATACAGATGAAGGGTAAGACAGTAATTTCATAAAATTGATAAAAACTTTAAAAAGGGAAAGATCATAATAGTATCCTACGAGTAAATTCTTTCATGCATGTGTGGAAAACAAGTAGGACCAGCAAGTACATGTGGCAAATTTTGATTGGCCTAGAGCAACAATTGTGCATAAAGTGAGAGGTTAGGTAATTTACAGTAGGTGAGGACGGTAGTACAGTGCACTCATGTCACGAGTGCAGTGCTTTGATTCAGCAAAAGGAGTTTGGTTTTGGTCCCCATTTGACTTATTTTGATTAATATCAGTTCTTCTTTTATGCTTACATATATATATCAAGAACAAGAGGGCAACATTATAATCTCATGGAAAAAAAAAAAAAAAAAGAAGACAAATTTTAAAAGGAAAACAATAGAAGTTGATCTATTTACATTATACTCCCCATAAACCACTTACCAAATAGACCACAAGTTATTTAATTTTTTATTTTTCGTTTGGGTAAGTTTTAAATCGGCCAAGGATTTCTCCAACATCTAAAATTAGTAAATACTTTTTTTTTTCTTTTCATAATACATAAATTAGTCCCCCCAAATACACATTAAAGTCTACGTTTTTTTATGGGTATTATCTTCCTGCGTTTTCTAGGGAAACAAACAGGAGGAGGGAAAAATCAAGAAGAGAATTTCGGGGGGGGGGGGGGGGGGGAGATTGGATTGAGTACCGGAACGAACAGAAGAAGATTTGACGGATTCTGAGCTTGGTGGGGCCGCTTTTCGTTTTGATGTGCGAGGCTTCTTCTCTACTTCTCAATTCAACACACCAAAATCAATCAGCCACAATTTTGTCAAACCCAGAATCTCTCAACAATATATCATAAATTCAACCACAATTTTCAACCAAATCCATCAATTTTCTTTACACAAATCTTAAAAGGACAACTAATAAAGTTGATCATATTTACATTACAATACCATTGACTATAATTTACTTTAATAAATTAAATTTCAACAAAAAAAAAAAAAAAAACAAACAGCAAAACCAGCTCACACCCAGCAACGTTAAATTTAACGGATTTAAAGAAATCATCTTGAATTAGTTTTTTTCTTTTTCTTTTTTATAATGAGTAAATTAGTTAAAGCTGAAATTTTTATATGGTTTTCTTTTCCTGCGTTTTTTTTTTCTCGGGAAACAAACATAGAGAAAAATTTTGGGGGGTTGGGATTCAGTACCGGGACGAACAGAAAGAGAGTCAGAAGATTTGACGGATGCTGAACTTGGTGGGGCCGCTTTTCGTTTTGATGTACGAGGCATCTTTCTCTTCTTCTTTCTTCTTCTTCGAATCAAAGAACACAAAATCACAACCGTTGGATTCGATGACCAAAACTCGAATCCACCACAATTTTGAAAAACCCTAATTGACAGAAACAATTTTTCTTTTTCTTTTTTTTTTAATAAAAAAGAAAGAGAGTGAGTGCTAGAGAGAGAGAGAGACAAAGAGAGAGTGAGGGGCTTTTGGACTTTGGATGGGTTTAATTTATAGTGTTTGGATTTTGCTACAGAAGAAAAAAGAAAGAGAAGGGAAGAAGGGTCGGACTCGTATTTGCTTCGCACCGACATGCGCGTTTTGGCACGTGCGAAGCCTGCCAATACTTCTACTTCGTCACTCTTTTACTACTTTTCCAACTCCAACTAGTTCTTACAATTTTAATTAGAATTCTCCTAATCCGAATTGGATTAACATAACTCAAAACATAATCGGAAAAAAATCTACCCTATTTGATTGAGAAATATATATATATATCCACGTAATAAATTTTTTTTTTTTTTGTAGTTTACAAATTCAGATATTTAACGGAAGATATTGTGAAATTTTGCGAATTAAATTAGTTATAATTATTCGGCTAATTAAATTGAATTTTGAGGAGGATTGTAAACAAATAATTTTTTTTTCAATCACTATTAGGTAAAGAGCAAGATCATTAAGGTTGAATCAAATTTTAACTTGTCACGAGGAAAAAATGAACCATGAAGAAAAATCATCTGCGTAGAAGATAATAATTTTGGTCATGATGTTAGATCATTGGTCTTTGGTTGAAATAAATTTAACCTCTAGAGCACAATTTGTGACCCTTTTGGTGAACAACATGAAAGTGAATTCCCATATGTTTAGCATGGGCATGAAACATAATTTTTTTGCAATTTAACACCAAAATAGATAGGCTAGATTTTACTATAGCAACTCGAGTCTTAGATACTCGAGTTTTATGTACTAGCAGTGCTGAGGTGGAAAATTTTTCCATATGAAACTCAAGTTCCCTAAAGAAACAACAAAGAGTAACAACGAAGAAGAAGAAAGATAGATAGATCAAACCCTAAAGAAACAATGAAGAGAGATCAACAACAAAGAAGAAGAAGAAAGGCAGATTAACAAAGAAGTAGGCAACAACCCCACGAACCCAAATTTCCCTAACCAAAAACCCTTGGCTCCGACCTCCCTAACCCAAATCTCCACACACCCAGATCTCCCTAACCCAAACCCTTTGGCTCGAACTGAACTCAGGCGACGATGGCAGCGACAAAACCAAAGGCTCCAGGCAAAGGTTTCATTTTCCTTTAATTCCTTCATTTTTCTTCTTCTTTTTTGTATTGCATGAATTAGATTTGTGCAGAGGTTTTCTTCTTCCTCTTCCTCAGGCAAATGTTTTGTTTTACTCTAATTATTATTATTATTATTTTTTTTTTTTGCAGTAGAAGAACTCGAGTGTCTAATACTCGATTTCCACATGGATTTTAATCCACCTCAGCTTTGCCAGCACATGGAACTTGAGTTGCTACAATCAACTCGAGTATAAGAGACTCGAGATGTTAGTTTCCTAAATAGTTTAGAAATGATGCTAACTAAAGAAACTGTTAGCATTTTGGTGTTAAATTGCAAAAAAAAAAAAAAAAATCCCATGAAACACCGGGTTTGCAACAAGATGAGTGGTGCCAAAGTATCGCAACAAATAATAAGAGTAGAAAGAAGAGTGACACCGAGTTTGTGGAGAAATGATCAAAGTTAAGTAACCTTAGCATTAGTTTCAAATAAGGTTTTATATATGAATTCAGTTGAAGGGAGCTTCACACATATATATACACTTAGATTAGGATATAGTAGAATTTCTATCTTGTACAAAAAGAAAAAGAAAAAAAAATTGAAGAGTGAGCAATGTTGCATTGTTTCTTGGAGAACTATGAAATGAAATTATAACCTAAGAAAATTTAATAACTAGTAGTAAGCGATGGTCATCCACACAGCCAACCCAATCCACATTTGAGACAACTTGGAGTTGAAACAGCCAAGATTAATTGGATATTCATCAACTTATGACAATCATATAATTATTTTAACAATTACCTCAAATTTTTAATTTGAAAAAAAAAATCTTAGAAAACATTTCAACATTTTGCTCTTTCCTTGCTATTTTTTTTTATTATTAAAAAAAAAAAAAAAAAAAAAAAACTTCTCTTACTTACTTTGCCATTGATGATGGAGAAGTTGTGTTTTCGTTCTTCTTCATCCTCAGCAAGTTACACACTGATAAATCTACATCTGAACATTTCAAACTGAACTTATAGGTAATCCACACGGTGCCCATGGGTGAGTCATTGACTATTTTCTTTACATCTCTCTCTCTCTCTCTCTCTCTCTCTCTCTCTCTCTCTCTCTCACATGTTTTCTCAGATTTTCTCCATTTGATTTGCTTTTCTTTTCTTCTTTTTTCTTTACTTCAGTTGTCTTTGAAGGTTAGTGCTTTACAGAATTCACATTGCAAGTCCAAAATTATTTTACTCCTTGCATCAATTCCAAGAAGAACATGTGTATGGCTAAAAGCCTTACTCTTTGGGACGTTCATTAATATTAAGGTTGCGTTTGGCATTAGTTGAAAAACGCAGATTTTATTATTACTTAGTTTATTTTTACTATTATTTATAAGTCTCATTATATTTTTTTGGTACTATTTATAAATCGCACTGTATTATTTAAGCTAGTTTTTAACTTTAGCTATGGTACTTTTAGTAAAAACATTTCAATTTCAACTAAATAAGCTATTCTCAAACAGACACTAAGTTATTAACTATTACTTTTTGAGTAATGCTATAGACACAAAGTATATTACAACATTTTTACGAGCTATTGATGTGGAAAATTTTTACTAGTTCTAATCTGGATCCACCACTAACATCACATTTCTATTTTGCAAATAATTATTAGAAAATATTAAAACCACAACAGCAGTTTGTAAAAATGTAGTAAAATAGTTTGTGTATGTAGCATTACTCCTACTTTTTTCTCTACTTCCAAGAACTCTTCTTTTTATATTCCTTAATTTAATTTTAAAATGAATATTGAAAGCTCGAATGTGTGTGAAAACACAAGAACTTGTTTAGATTCTCAATTAAAAATTACAGCTAGATTGTTTTTATTCTAACTTATCAAAGTGCGGAACAAGAGCAAATGAAACGCAATAAACCGATAACTACTCTAGTGCATAAACATGAATAATAAACAACAAAAGTAAAGTACAAGAGTAAGGGAAGAAAGATATAACCACAAGATAACACCAAAACGTATTATCGAAGAGGAAATCAAAAAACTCGGCGAAAAACCTCTCCGTTGCCCTCCAAGTAGTACTCGATCTACTAGAGAATAAAGTTGGAGTACACGAATAACAAAAAACCCTCCAAGCCTAGTCTACCCAATGTACTTAAGCCCTCCAAACCCCTGCTACCAACTGACTTAACGAAACCTTGTCTTCTCTAACTCTTCGGATTACGCAATACGCCTGATTGCATCCGCCAAACCTTACTGGCTTTTTTTGACAAATTTCCAAAGCTTCCCAAGTTCCAAAACACTCTCTACACTCTGAAAATCTGTGAGTTGTGTTTGGTTACAAATATCCTCTCAAGGTATGACAATGTAAGAGGGAAGAAAAAGAGGCTAAAATGATTTCTCACTAAGGATGAGTAGCTCTCTTTCTAAAAGATGGGTGTGTGTTGTAGAAAATCTATCTAGAGTTTTTCTCTCTGAATGGTCTCCTTCTAATTTATGTGGGTAATGAGGGTATATATAGTATAAGTGAACAGTAAGAAAGTCACTCTTAAAAATCCTTCAGGCAGAATGTTTCACGAGTACTTTGCAAGAAGGTCTTACCTGCGAGACACTCGCGAAACTGACAGCCTGGCACGACTCTTCAACTTACAGTCATGTGCTTCTCATGTGGCTCTTTTCCAGGTTAGCTTCTCACGAATTTCTCACAATCTTCTCGCAAAATCCATTTATTCTTCCAATACATGCTCAATTTTTCACCAACTTAATACTAAACTCAATACAATAAAATCCCACAAAATATAAAGAATAAAATTAAAGCAATTACAACACTTTTTTTTGTGGAATAAAACCAACATAAAATATAGTTGTAAATAACAATTTTACAAATATAAATTTGCATCTATATACATACATATACATATGTCTAAATTTATGTGAGGACTACACCATAATTATTCACTTAAATTTGTGTCATGCGTCCACTTAAGTTTTTTAATTTTCATGCTAAGTGAGTTAATGAGTGCAAAATTCTAAGAATCTAATATTAATGAACTATAAAATAAAAAAATAAAACCCAATCACATATACTCAATAAAAATCATCACACAACAAAGATCACCACACGTTTTATCTTATTAAAAATGAGAAAAAAAATTATCATAAGTAGTATGAAACTTAGGTAAGAATTTTAATATGTGACTAATTACGTTTATTTAAAAATAATAATTTGACTAATTATTTATATTTTAATGATACAAAATTGTGTTTTATTTTAAATGTATTTATATGTATCTATGTGTTATATGCTTTTTTTTAAAAATAATTTAACTAATTATTTATATTTTATAATAAAAACAGTGTCTAATTTTAAATGTATCCATACATATACATGTGTTACATGCTAATTTTTTTTAATAATTTGACTACAGTGTCTAATTTTAAATGTATCCATACATATACATGTGTTACATGCTAATTTTTTTTAATAATTTGACTAATTATTTATATTTTATAATAAAAATTGTGTTTAATTTTAAATGCATCAATGCATTTGCATGGGTTACATGCTAATCTATATATATATATATATATAGATTAATAGCCAAAGCTCAGAGAAAATCTAATTAGATTTTAATTGGATTCTCAATTTTGCACCACACGTCCCATTTAATTTTTAATTTTGTTCCATATAAATTATTAAGTGTAAAAATCGAAGAGTCCACAAAACTTAGAGAAAATTCAATTGGACTTTAATTAGATTCTCAATTTTGTGCCACGTGTTCCATTTAATTTTTAATTTTGTGCCAAGTAAATTATTGAATGTAAAAATCGAAGAATCCAAATCCAATTAGATTCAAAATTGGATTTCAATTGGAGTCTAATTTTTCACCATATGTCCATCTAAGGTTTTAATTTTTGTGACAAGTGAATTATTGAGTGCAAATATTAAAGAGTTTAAAACCAATTAAATTCTAAATCATATATATTGTGGAGGGAAAAGGGCTCAATCCAACATAGTGGGCCGAGAGCCCATATAAGAGCTACTGTGCGACCGAGAAGAAGGAGATGGTAAGGGCAAGACCCATCTAGAAGTGGGACCCTCAGAGGGAAGAGTGATTACAATCCGAAGAGGTCATCTTCTGTCCGAAGAGGTTATATTCCTCTGCTGCAAATAGTACAGATCAATTGAACGTATAAAAAGTCAAGATAATCTTCCGAGGACTCCTCCTGATCAAGATAAACTCTGAGTACACTGGGAGACGATAAGGATGAAGAAATATCTAAAAGGAAAACTGCTACCACCGTATTTAATGCTCTGCAACAACTTTTCTAACCACATTTATGTGGAAAAGACCTCTAAACAGTGTATCATCACATACCTCCACTCACACAGAGCAAAAGGAGATGCTTGACATGACATATACTCAAGTAGACTCACAAATGAGGTACAAATGGACGATAGAGATAAGGAGAAAGGAGGTTATATAAAGGGAAGAAGCTTCTAACGTAGGAGGGGGAGGAAAAAACAGAGAAAGAGGAAGAACTTGACTGTAACCCTAAAATCTGTGTTCATCAGATAATCAATAATATAACTCTTCGGATATCCATTCTTTACGTGTAAATTCATGTTGGCTTGTGCTTGAAGGTTGTGATTCGTTGTTGTTGATCCCATACTTAACCTAGTTCTTTCACCCATACTCTACAAATTCATTGTTTTAGGCTTAGGCCATAAATCCTAACCCTACAATTAGCGCCGTCTGTGGGAAGAGCTTAAGTGTAAGGGGAAGCAGCAGCAGTTGATCATGGCTGAATCAAGGCAACAACCGGCAGAATCTGGGGCGTCCCAACATATAGACCATTTTCTCAATTTGAAGCGAAGACAAGACCGTGAAGGCAGTATGCATACCACACACACTGAAGGAACTCAGCATTATGGCGGAAGTCATGTTTCTCATACAGAGAAAAACAACATGCAAATAGAGATTGAAAGGTTAAAAAGAGAGCTACGCCATGTGAAAAGAAAACGTGCTGCCTCGCACTCTGATGACAACTCAGGTGACGAACAAGACATCACTTATGAACAAAGGTCTCAAACTCCAATCAGTGAATCTTTTTCATATGAGGATAAACATCCTCACAAGAAGCGACCTCAAAGGTCATCACATAGAGGGGTGGGAAATGATGCCATGAGCAAGGCTTTGAATCAAATCTCCAGGTCACCTTTCACGCGTAAGATTGAAGGAGCGAAGCTTCCTCAGCGTTTTAACCAGCCAACCTTTACTATTTACAACGGTAAAACTGACCCTGTGGAACATGTGAGCCATTTTAACCAAAGGATGGCTGTCTACTCCAGAGATGAAGCTCTGATGTGCAAGGTATTCCCTTCTAGTCTTGGACCCGTGGCCATGAGGTGGTTTGACAACCTGAAAGCAGACTCCATCAATTCCTACCAAGAGCTCACTCAAGCTTTTGGTTCACGTTTCGTCACGTGCCGAAGGGTGGCCAGACCCTTGTCTTCCCTGCTATCCTTGAACATGCATGAAGGTGAGTCTCTTAAGGCGTATTCGGATAGATATTGGAAGATGTTTAACGATATGGAGGGAAACTTTGACGCAATGGCCCTAGACACGTTTAAGCTGGGTCTCCCCACTGATCATGGTTTAAGGACATCCTTGTCCGGCAAGCCCGTCACTAACATGCGTCAACTTATGGACCGTATTGAAAAATATAAAAAGGTTAAAGAGGATCAGCAGCAAGGGAAGGGTAAGGATAAGGTTATCCCCCAGGACAAGAAGGACTTCAGGTCGGATCGTTACAACAACAACAAGCCTAGGAGAGATTTCGCTGGACAGTCGGCCTCAGCAAATGCTCAAGCAGTCAATACAGTATTCAACGAGCCAGTTCATCAAGTCCTGGAAAAGATCAAGAATGAATCATTCTTTAGGTGGCCGAGTAAAATGGTAGGGAACCCTGAGAGGCGCAATCACAATCTCTATTGTCAATATCATCAAGACCATGGGCATGCCACTAAAGACTGCAGAAGTTTGTGGAATCATTTGGACCAGTTGGTCCGTGAAGGCAGGTTGAGGCACCTTTTGCACCATTCCAATGGCCGAGGAGGCCAAGTAAATTTTGAGTCCAAGAAGAGGGATTCTACGAAACCTCTGTTAGGTACTATTAACGTCATTTTCGCAGCGCCAGAAAGAACAGGGTCCTGGCCGTCCAAAGTTATATCAGTAGCTCGGATACCAGCAGGGGATATGGGCCAAGATCCGAGGAGCTCTAGACAGGCTGTACCACCCGTTTTAGGCTTTTCGAAAGAAGATAAAGCTGGAACCATTCAACCTCACGACGATGCTTTGGTAGTCACACTCAGGATTGGGGGATATGATGTGAAGAGGGTGATGGTTGACCAGGGTAGCGCGGTGGAGATTATGTATCCTGACCTTTTCAAGGGGCTGAACCTCAGGCTTAATGACTTAACTCCATACTGTTCTCCCCTGGTCAGCTTCGAGGGAAGGATGGTCACCCCGAAAGGACAGATACGGCTGCCCATGCAGACTGGCTCAGAAGTAGTAGAAGTGGACTTCATTGTTGTAGATGTTTATTCCCCTTATACGGCAATTGTAGCCAGACCTTGGTTACACACGCTAGGGACTGTTTCCTCCACTCTGCATCAAAAAGTCAAATATCCATCCGAAGGGCGCGGTTGTGAAATCCGCGGAGATCAATCATCGGCTAGGCAATCTTTGGTGGCTGCCATACGACACGAGCTTGAAACTGAATCCTCAGCCAGGGCGGAGGGAGACCTATAGCAGTTAAGGGGTCGGTTATCACCCGTAGAAGGTCATGATGAAGGCGCTAAATGCGAGGATCTAGTGCAAGTTTTAATTGGGACCAATCCTGAAAGATACTTTCAAATCGAATCTCAGATACCTCAACCAGAGAAAGAAGAGCTAATTGATTTCCTTAAAAGAAATATTGACATATTCGCCTGGAGTACTTATGAAGCCCCAAGAGTGGATCCGGAGTTCATTTGCCATCATTTGAGGGTTAACCCACTGAGTGTACCCAAGAAGCAGCCTCATCGACAGCCATCCAAAAAGCATGCGGATGCAGTCAAAGAAAAGGTAATGAAGCTCAAACAAGCTGGGGCTATTAAAGAAGTTTTTTACCCCGAATGGTTAGCAAATACTGTGGTGGTAAGGAAGAAGAGCGGAAAGTAGTGAGTTTGTGTGGACTTCACGAACTTGAATAAGGCTTGCCCTAAGGATCCTTTCCCTATGCCGAAGATTGATCAATTAGTAGATGCTACTGTCGGCCATCCTCGGATGAGTTTCTTGGATGCTTTCCAAGGTTACCATCAGATACCGTTAGCCCCAGATGACCAAGAGAAAACCGCTTTTGTTACCCCCATTGGTAACTACCATTATAAAGCGATACCATTCGGACTAAAAAATGCAGGTTCTACTTATTAGCGGATGATGACCAAAATGTTTGAATCACAATTGGGCAAAAGTGTTGAGGTCTATATAGACGACATGGTGGTAAAGAGTAAGGTTATTTCTGAGCATGTGAAGGACCTTGATAACGTTTTTGATACCCTGAGGAGACATAAGTTGCACTTGAACGCCTCGAAGTACTCATTTGGTGTGGGATCAGGCAAATTTTTGGGTTACATGGTAACGCACAGGGGAATTGAGGTCAATCCCGATCAGATAATGGCTATTCAAAATCTGCAGCCTCCTCGGAATCCGAAAGAGGTTCAGAAGTTAACAGGGATGGCAGCTGCTTTGAACCGATTCATCTCCAGGTCCGCGGACAGGTGTAAACCCTTCTTCTCGCTGATCAACAAGTGAAAGGGATTTGAATGGACTGAAAAATGTGCCTCAGCTTTCCAACAACTTAAAGACTACTTGGCTCGGCCACCAATTATGTCTAGCCCTGAACCAAATGAAGTCTTATTTGCCTATATCACAGTGGTCCCCCATCCTGTAAGTTTAGTGCTGATAAGAGTGGATCAAGGTATACAAAGGCCAGTTTTGTGTAAGTAAGTCTCTACATGAGGCCGAGATCAGATACTTGCCATTGGAAAAGACCATTTTAGCAGTAGTCCTTAAAACACAAAAATTACCCCACTACTTCCAAGCACATACTGTCGTTATGCTCACGCAACTCCCACTTAAGACAGTACTCCGAAGTGCCGACTACACGGGGAGGATAGCCAAGTGGGGCACTATTTTGGGAGCCTTTGATATCAAGTATATGCCTCGCACTTCAATTAAAGCGCAGATCCTTGCAGACTTAGTGGCCAAGTTCACAGAGCCAAGCTTAGAAGAAGTAACGACAAAGAGAGACATGGATGGAAAATCGGTTGGCATGATTTCTCAACAAGATCCTGCCCGTTGGGAAGTGTATGTAGACGGCGCGGCAAACCAGAAAGGTTCTGGAGTAGAGCTAGTCTTGATATCTCCAGAAAGAATCATCATTGAAAAGTCATTAAGGCTGGACTTCAGTGTGACTAAAAATGAGGCAGAATATGAAGCCCTATTGATGGGAATGTCTATGGTCCAAAGAATGGGAGGAAAGGCCGTGGAGTTGTTCTCGGACTCAAGATTAGTTGTGGGCCAAGTACAAGCAGAGTTTAAAGCGAAGGATGAAAGAATGCAATGATACTTGAATCGAGTCAAACGTCTGCAGGCGGAATTCGAATTTTTCAGCTTGCTACATGTTTCTAGAAGTAAGAAACGCCCACACAGATTCTTTGGCCACACTAGCCACCTCTTCGGAGCAAGACTTGCCAAGAGTTATCCTCGTTAAGGATTTCCATGAGCCCACCAGGACAAAAGGAGATGCTTGACATGACATATACTCAAGTAGACTCACGGATGAGGTACAAATGGACGATGGAGATAAAGAGAAGGGAGGTTATATAAAGGGAAAAAGCTCCTAACGTAGGAGGGGGAGGAAAAAACAGAGAGAGAGGAAGAACTTGACTGTAACCCTAAAATCTGTGTTCATCAAATAATCAATAATATACCTCTTCGGATATCCATTCTTTACGTGTAAATTCATGTTGGCTTGTACTTGAAGGCTGTGATTCATTGTTGTTGATCCCATACTTAACCTAGTTCTTTCACCCATACTCTACAAATTCATTGTTTTGGGCTTAGGCCATAAGTCCTAACCCTACATATATATATATATATATATAATATGAGAAACCATTATATATTTTAGAAATGTATGGTTTAAAAAAAGTTTAAGCTAATATCATGTAAAATTTGAACATCTTCTAAAAAAATGTATAATTTGAACTATATAATTGTGATTATTTTTAATTGTATTCGTACATATGCACGAAACTACACACTAGTTTTACATAAAATATAAATATAATAGGCTATTATTAATATTGTAAAACCATATAATCTATCACATAAATAAAATAATGTAATGTTTGATTGTTTGTCTAATTTTTAAATAATCTTTAACCGATTAGTAATTTTTTTATCATAATTATTATACCTAATAAGTTATAATTTAATTTGAAAATCTAAATCTATAAGCAAATTAAAAACTATTTAACTTGTATTGTATATTAAATTGTGTTTCTAGTAATAGTTCACACTAATTATGTACATAATATGTATATAATATACAAAAATAAAAAGATACAATTTATTCTTTAGTTTGCCTAACAAGGTTAAAGTACAATTTTTTCTCGCCCTAGTTTCTCTCTGGAGAGACTAGAATGTAGAACGTCGTTATCTTCCCTGGAATGATAAATCCCCCCCTCTACTAATCCTTTCTAGCTGTAGGGTTCTCTTCTAACCTCCATTCCTTTTACGTGTGGTCTAATCTTTTCTTGTACCCTTTCAACATCGCTTTGACTTCATGGAAGATATACTTTACGAGTGGAAGAAACTTTCACTGACAAGTGAGGAAGACATGAAGCTCAGTCTGTCAAAGTCCAAAAATTTACGAAGTAAGGAGTATGTTTTGGCTGCCAAGTTCCTTACCAAGAGAGCCCTTAATGTGGAAGCCATAGGCTGCACGTTTAAACCTCTGTGGAGAGCCAAAAAGGACTTCAAGGTGTGCGAAGTAGGCGACCACATACTCTTGTTCGTCTTTGAACTTGAATCTGACGCAGAACGGGTCCTTGCTAATGAGCCATGGACGTTTGATAAACATGCTGTCCCGTTAAAGAGATTTGATGGGTCTACACCGTCAAGGTACTTGAGGTTCACCAAACTGAAATTTTTGGTGCAAATACATGGACTGTCGATGCGACTGCTTGACCCCGAGACAGCAATTGAGTTGGGAGAAACACTCGAACAGGTATCTCCGTGTGAGAATCCCAGCGAGTTGGTGGGAAGGGAGTTTTTACATGTCCATGTGGAGATTGATATCTCAAAGCCTTTCTGCCGGGGTCGACGGATAACACTGGTCGATGAAGAGGAGATCTGGGTTTCTTTTAAATATGAGAAACTACCCAATTTCTGTTATTGGTGTGGTATGATTTCTCATGACGGAAAAGATTGCGAGACCTGGCTAGCAAGGAAGGATTCAACAAACACAAAACCTCATGAATATGGACCATGGCTAAGAGCTGTGCCATATAATCTAGGGAGAACTCCATTCATCGTGGTTGCTGGTATGGGCAATGGGTTAAGAGGCGCTACAAAACTCTCTCAACCTGCTGCTGTCGAGAAGCCACCTGTGATGGCGGCTAGGAAAACCGGAGAAGATCAAGTCCGATCTGAATCCGGCGAGATGACTGGAGCGGACCTAGAGCGTGTGACAATTACTGAAATGCAAGATTCGGGGGCACACTTCACGTAAACAGACCGAGATATTAGCAACCCGATATTAAAGGTAATTGATTCCAATCCGGATTTAAATTCATTCCATACTAATCACGCTGATTTTGAAATGCAGATCTAGGATTTAGATTTGGCAATTGAAAAGTATGATAGTAATGGGGAGCACGTGGTTCCTAGGAAAGTTGACACCTCACAAGGCTCAAATAAAAATGGGAAGCAATTAACTCCCTCACTGCCAGCTCAACATGTAGAAAGTCAAGAGCAAGAAACCCACGCGATAGAGAACACAAAGTCTCCCACTCTAGTAAACAAAACTTTACGCACGTGGAAAAGGCTGGCACGTGAAACTGATATGGAGACTAATACATCACAAGGTCCCACGGTCACAAAGAGAAGTAGAGAAGAAGTATTGGAGTATCTTCTTAAGTTACCTACCAAAAAACTACAGGTTTCAAAGGAAGACAGTCAACAAAATTCAATGGTGGAGGCTGCTCAGCAGCCCCGCCAAGCACAATGAGTCTTATAGTATGGAACTGTCGCGGGCTTGGGAACCTGCGTACAGGGAAGGAGCTTGAAGCATTGATTCGAGCTAAAGATCCCACCGTCATGTTTTTAGTCGAGACATGGGCGGATGAAGCTAGGCTAAAAGAATTCCAAAGAAATATTAAGTTTGATAATCTGTTTTTTGTGGAAAGAAATCCTAGAGGTGGTGGGGGTTTAGCACTCTATTGGAAAAATTCCAGTGATGTACATGTAGACTCTTTTTCCAAATATCGTATTGATTCAATAATTAATAAAGTTGGTAATGATGAATGGAGATTCACAGGTTTTTATGGGGAACCAGTAACACACATGAGAATTGAAGCATGGAACGAACTTTGGTTACTCAATACCCAACATAATCTTCCTTGGCTTTGTGCTGGGGATTTTAATGAAATCACAAAAAGTTCGGAAAAATTGGGAGCTAGCAATAGAAGTTAAGCTCAGATGCAACTTTTTAGAGATGCCATTGATGAATGCGGTTTTCTTGACTTAGGCTATGTGGGAGAACAATTTACATGGAGTAAACATTTTGCTAATGGCCATTCACTTTGGGAGAGATTAGACCATGGATTGGCCAACCATGATTGGTTCATGAAATTTCTGGGGTCAAAGATTCACCACTTGCATTCAGACTCTTCAAATCACTCTTCTTTATGGATCTCCATGGATGGTTTGGATATTCCACATCATGCCAAACCATTCAGGTTTGAATAAATGTGGCTCTCGGATCGAGAGTGCTCAGATATTGTAGAGGCAGTTTGGCTGTCTAGGGCAGAAGAGGATAATCCCGATCTTGTCATTTGCAAAATAGACAAATGTGGTAAAGAGTTTCGAAAATGGGACCGGGACTGTTTTGGAAATGTCAAAAAGATATTGAGCCAAAAGAGAAAGGATTTAAAGGAGGCTGAAAGGGCAGCCATGAGATCGAGAAACAATCAGCAAGTTCGTGCTTTGAAAAAGGAGATAGCCGAATTGGTTGATAAAGAAAATAGACTTTGGTTCTAGAGATCTAAAATCATGTGGGCAAATTTTGGTGATAGAAATTAAAAATTCTTTCACAGTCATGCTTCTCAAAGGAAGAGGAAAAATCTGATTCGAAGATTGAAAGACCACAATGGCCGTGTGATTGAAAACAGTGAGGATATAGCTGAATGTCTTGTGCAATACTACCAGGACCTCCTCCAAACAGCTAACCAGCAACTTTGTACCTTGGCGACAGATTCCATTCAGAGAGTCATTACTGAGGAGATGAATTCCATGCTTTCATCCAAGTTCACTCATATGGAGGTCAAGCAAGCCATCAACCAAATGGCCTCGCTTAAGGCCCTCGGGCCTGATGGTATGCCACCTTTCTTCTATCAATATTACTGGAATTTAATTGGAGATAATATTTCTGATACTGTGTTGCATTATTTTAATTCTGCTACTTTACCTGAACACCTCAATCACACTTTTATTACTCTCATTCCAAAAAAGAAAAATCCTTAATTTGCCTCTAAATTTAGACTTATCAGTTTGTGTAACGTCTTGTATAAAATTTTCTTCAAAGTCCTAGCAAATAGACTTAAGAAAATTTTTCCTGATATTATTACTAAGAATCAAAGTGCTTTCACTAAAAGTCGCCTTATCTCTGACAATATATTGGTAGTTTTTGAGTCTTTACACAGTATGCAGAGACATAAAGGAAAGGAAGACTATATGGCCATCAAGCTTGACATGAGCAAAGCGTATGACAAAGTGGAGTGGTCTTACCTGTCCTCAATCATGGAAAAAATGGGGTTCACAGAGCACTGGATCAATCTCATGATGCTATGTGTCAAAACTGTGACATATTCCATACTGGTAAATGGGGAACCCAAAGGCAGGATCATACCAACAAGAGGCATTCGCCAAGGAGACCCACTCTCTCCATTCCTATTTTTACTTTGCACTGAAGGCCTCAATGGACTACTTAATCAAGCCTCTCATCAAGGACATATTAAGGGCTACTCTCTTTGTAGAAATAGCCCACGACTAGCCCATCTTTTGTTTGCAGATGATAGCCTGTTGTTTTGCAGGGCCACCATAGAGGAGTGCCAAATGGTTCTAAATATTTTGGAAGTGTATGGGAAATGCTCAGGTCAACAGATTAATCGAAGCAAGACAACAATTTTCTTTAGTAAATCTACCAGCGAAGATATCAGAAATCAAATAAAGTTGGCACTTGGGGTACCAGAAATTATTCAGTATGAAAAATACTTGGGGTTACCATCCTTGGTGGGAAGAAACAAGAAAGCAAGCTTCAAATATATTAAGGAATGAGTGTGGAAACAATTGCAAGGTTGGAAGGAGAAACTCCTATCACAAGCTGGAAGGGAGATCTTAATAAAAGCAGTCATCCAAGCTATTCCAACCTACACTATGAGTTGTTTCAAACTTCCCTTGGGGCTTTGCTCAAAAATCGAGAGCTTGATAAGAAGATTTTGGTGGGGTCAAAAAGGTGATCGAAGAAAAATTCATTGGGTGAAGTGGGATACACTCTGTCTCCCTAAGAAGGAAGGTGGTATGGGCTTCAAGGATCTAGCCAACTTCAATGATGCTCTCTTGGCCAAGCAAGCTTGGAGATTACTTTATAATAAGGATTCCCTCTTTTATAGAGTCTTTAAAATGAAGTTTTTTCCAAATTGTAGTATTTGGGAGGCTAAAGAATCTAGTTCTGGCTCACATGCTTGGCATAGCATTCTAAAGGGAAGAGATGTGCTACTAAAGGGGGCAAGATGGAGGGTTGGGTGCGGAGAGGCAATTAGTATTTGGAATGATGCGTGGCTGCCATCACAGGATCATCCAAGAGTCCTCTCTGACATGGTTCCAGGCTTTGAAGATGGAAGAGTTTCTGACCTCATCAACCCGATCTCAAGAACATGGGACTCAGATTTAGTGCATGGATTGTTGTCACCTGATGAAGCTGCTTTGGTCCTCAGCATCCCTTTAAGCTGCACTCCAGTGGAGGACAAGATTATTTGGCCCTTCACCCCATCAGGTATTTACACTGTAAATTCGGGTTCAAAATTTCTAGCAAAACTAACATCTATGCAGGTTCCTCCAGTCAACATGCAGCAACAAAATGAAGTGTGGAATCAGATTTGGGGGCTTAATGTCCCAAACAAGGTGCGAAACTTTATGTGGCGTGCATGCAAAGAAGCAATACCAGCGAAGCAGAACTTAATGAA
The DNA here is from genome assembly GCF_002906115.3 of Quercus suber. Classification (NCBI taxonomy): domain Eukaryota; kingdom Viridiplantae; phylum Streptophyta; class Magnoliopsida; order Fagales; family Fagaceae; genus Quercus; species Quercus suber. Next base: position 32,022 of record NW_027069601.1, on the reverse strand, counting down.
GAGGAGGATCTTATTGGAAGACAAGTGTGAGCAATGTGGGGTTAAGGTCGAAACAGTATTCCATGCATTGTGGGAATGCGCCATGCTAGATGATATTTGGGATGTTGTTCTAGATTTTGAAGACCGAAGACAGCGGCATCTCAAATATTAGAGATCTTATCATATTGGTCCGTGAGATAAAAAAAAATATAGACCTCATGGCCATGGTGATGTGGATGATATGGCATAGGCGAAACCAAATCCGAGTGAGCACAAGTGACTTTCCCAAAGCTCAGGTTCTCGAACAAGCATCTCAGGCCCTTACTACTTTCCAACAGAGCCAATACTCCCTTGGTTAATCCTCAACAATCATCTGAACCCAGCCCCGTGCTCAATGGAGTCCACCTTCAGCGAATTGTCTCAAATTGAACTTTGATGGGGTAGTTTTTCCGGAGCTGGGCAAGGCGGGTTTGGGAGTGGTGGTCCACGATTGTCAAGGAAAGGCTATAGCTTCGTTGTCAGAGCAAGCTCCTCTACCATTTTCGCCGGTCATAGTGGAAGCCATGGCATCAGCAAGGGCGATGTCCTTCGCACAGGAACTTGGTATTTCAGAGTTCATGCTTGAAGGTGATTCTGAAGTGGTAATAAATTCTCTTCGAAGTAAGGAAACCTCCCTATCTCCTTTTGGCCATCTTCTAGAGTCTGCCAAATCCTTATTAGTTACCAGTAATTGTATTTCTTTCTCTCATGTTCGTAGAACTGGTAATAAAGTAGCTCACAACCTAGTTAGACATGCAAGACATGTTAAAGGTTTGTCAGTGTGGGTGAAGGATGTTCCACCACACCTCTATGATGTACTATTTGCTGATCTCGGTTGATTTTCAATACAAGTAGCAATCTTCATTCTCAAAAAAAAAAAAAAAAAGGTTAAAGTACTAGCTCCGCCATTGGTTGGAGAGCTATGAGAATTCGCTTGACAGCAGTCCAGTGATCATATGTGGGTGCATGCACGAACTAACATGCCTTATTTATGACAAAGTCAATGTCAGGGCAAGTCATTGAAAGATATTGGAGGGAACCCACAATTTGATAATAAAGAGTGGGATAATGAAAAAAGTTGACCTGATATGCTATAAGTGCTTGCTAGCAACAAAGAACAAAATACAAGCTCACAACTTGTCATGCCAATACACTCAATAAAATCAAAGAGTCTGTTTGAATACCGTTTATTTTGTTGAAATTGAAAACTTATTGCTGAAAGTACTGTAGATAAAGGTAAAAGTTAATTAAAATAGTACAAAAGGGCTCATGAATAGTACCAAAAAGTGTAGTCGGGCCTATGAATAATAACAAAAATAAGCTGAATAGTAAAATAATTTTAATTTTTTATTAATATCCAAACACGCACAAAGACATATTGCCATTGTTACAAGTGAATGCCACAAAAGAACGAGTGACCTCAACACCCATAAGGTAGCGTAGTGCATCAATATCCTTGAGGGCAAACTTCGATTGCAATGTAGAGATATTGGGTGAGAAATGATAGGAATTTCTGTTGGTCACAATAGTGTCATCTACATACACTAATATAAAAATGTGAACACTATCTAGATCATGGAAAAATAGTTTATGTGTCAGGTGCATGAGATACTATCTTCTCGATCATATAGAAACAAAGAGGCTGGCCTCATATTTGGAAGCACATAACTGATGATGGAGTAGGAAGCTAAATATGCAATTAAACCGCACTCTTAGGCTTGCTCAAAATTATAAAGATAGTGTATTAGTGTTAGTATCAATGAAGCTAGGAGTTTAGAGTCATGTAAATTGATTTTATCAAATGTCTATTCGGAAAAGCAATATTAACATCAAGTTGTTTGATGACCCAACTATTTGAGATAGAAAATGGATAGTACAATGTGAACAATTGTGGGTTGAACCACAAGATTGAATGTGTTAGAATAATCAAGGCAAGGTTGTTGATGAAATCCCTTTACTAAAGCCTAGCTCTGTACCAATCAATAGAGTCATTGGCTTGCGTTTGAAACTAAGAAGATCTTAACCTTCATAATAGAGAAGCATTTGAGGTTTCCTGTAAAGTTAATTGTTGTGGTAAGTATGATGGACATTTGACAAGGAAGAGAATAAGTGGGTAAGAGAGATGCGATTGGGTTGATAGCCAAAAAAAAAAAAAAAGGTGAAGAAGAAGATGAGTCGAAGGACATAAATGTGTTAAAAATGGCCCTAAACCAAATTGAAGCAAACTTGTATTGGATTGTAACAATCCTTTTACAATGTACAAGATTAGGACTGTTACATGCTGGAAGATAATGGCAGGTAACAAGTAAGTACATTTACCGCAAGGCTAACTAGTGTGCTGATCTTTTGTGTAATACTTCAATAAAAGAGCTCATTAATAAGAGAAATTGTACAGTCTTTATGGTGGACCACATCATTTATCCATTATTCCACTAAAAGACTCTCAAATGTTTAAAATTAATGTGTCAAAAAAACATTATTAGTGTGTGTTTGGCAAAAAATATTTTTGCCAACTTATTTTACTATTTAACTTATTTTTGCTACAATTCATGGGCCCTACTGCACTTTTTTAACTTTTTTATACTATTTACGGGTCCTACTGTACTATTTCAACTAACTTTTATCTTTATCTACAATTTTTCAGCAAAAAATTTTCAGTTTCAGCAAATAAACAGATCTCAAACAGATCCTTAACATCATTCCCTAAAAAAAAAAAAAATATGAAAAAGACTCTCACCTGTTTAAAATTGATGTGTCAAAAAAACATTGTTAGTATGTGTTTGGCAAAAAATTTTTGCCAACTTATTTTACTATTTAACTTATTTTTGCTACAATTCATGGCCCTACTGCACTTTTTTAACTTTTTTATACTATTTACGGGTCCTACTGTACTATTTCAACTAACTTTTACCTTTATCTACAATTTTTCAGCAAAAAATTTTCAGTTTCAGCAAAATAAACAGATCTTAAACAGATCCTTAACATCATTCCCTAAAAAAAAAAAAATATGAACATTCTCAAAATAAAAAATAGGTTCATGGATAACTTGACCCATGTTAGCAAGAATGGACCTAAATTTCAAGTTAGAGGGGCTGGAGCATAAGCAAAAAATAAAAAATACTCCAAATATGTATTCATATAGTATTAACAAATTATAAATACACAAAATCATTGCTTAATACATTAAGATGCAATCATCTACGAACAAAAATATATAATAATAATAATAATAATGTTGTTTTTAATACTAGGTTGGCTAAGATTTTTTTTTTTTTTTGGAAGTTAGAGCATTGATGGTGTTAAAAAAATTTAGTTTTTAGCACCTCAAAAAACTATTTTATCTATTTTGCCACCTCACGTTACAATACACAAAATATTCTATTTTATCTGTTTTTTAATTGAAGGAAGAAAGATAATCTTAATAAAATATTGTATTTATTTTTAACAACTTGCTACAGTCAACAAGTATTTATACCAGTTTATTGTAGTTGCAAAAAAATTAGTTTTAACTTCTCAAATAATACATTATTTTTTTTGTGGTAAAATAGCATTTTTGCTAAAATACAATCATTATTGTGAAGGCTTTTATTATTTTTGTTAAGTTTTGGGTTTGATTGTTGCTAATTGGGCTAGGCTGGCTAGAAAATTGGAGAGGAGGGGGATCTTAGGTTTTGAAAGAGATGTCAACTAAAAAAATGAAAAAAATATATATAGGGTAAACTACATAATTGATCCCTATTATTTACATCATATTTTAATTTGGTCCCTAACCTCTCAATTGTGTCAATTTGGTTATAACTTTTCAGTGCCGTGTCAATTTAGTCTTTGCCATTATATCTTAGATGAAAATTGATAACACGGCAAATGGACAAAATAAAATTTGAGTGTATTGTCACATTAATGAAAGTTAATTTTTTATTTTGGCCATTAAACGCGTCATCAATTTTTATCTAAAAAATAGTAGCAAATACTAAATTGACATAATACTGAAAAATTAAGGATAAAATTGACATAATTAAAAGGTTAGAGATCAAATTAAAATATAATATATAAGATAAGGACGTAGTTTACCCAAAAATATAATTTAAAAAAAAAAAAAAAAAAAAGGGCCAGAACCCATTCTTGTGAAGCCCAAATGTGACCCTTTTAGCCAGCCCAACGGACTCCTATTGGAGGCAAGACTCAAACCGAGTTAGGCAAAGTGTCGAAGCCAAGGCCTGTTGGCAAAAATCTATTCCGTCGCCTGAGAGATTCGAACTCTCGCGGGGAAACCCCATGTACTTAGCAGGCACACGCCTTAACCACTCGGCCAAAGCGACGGTTGATAACAGATTCTTTGATAGGTTCTCTTTCAGGCGGGCACTAATTTCAAGCCAAACGTTCATGACCGTTGGCCCCATTACACAAAAACAGTTGGTGTTACTGTCCCATTTTCATGGATGAAATCCAGATGGATCTTCCACAATCTCAGCTCCCAACTTCCCTCTTGGGTTTCCAATCTCCTCTCTCCCTTCAAGACTCAAACCCACCAAAACCCACTTTCAGAACCCCCCAAATTTGTCCTCAACCATGCAGACTTAAGCCTCCTCTTATCCATTTGTGGAAAAGAATGTCTTCTCCATTTGGGTTCTTCCCTCCATGCCTCCGTCGTAAAAAAATCTGAATTTTTAGACCTTGAGAACCGGGTTAGTACTCGAAGTGCACTTGTTGTTTGGAATTCTCTTCTGTTCATGTACTCAAAATGCGGTGAACTGTCAAATGCAGTTAAGCTGTTTGATCATATGCCTGTGAAAGATACTGTTTCGTGGAATACGGTTATGTCTGGCTTTTTAAGGAATGGGGAGTTTGATATAGGTTTTGGGTTATTTAAACGAATGCGTGATTCCGGTTTATATCAATTTGATAAAGCTACTTTGACTACAATTTTATCAGCTTGTGAGGGACCCGAGTTTTGTTATGTGAGTAAAATGATACATGCTTTAGTAATTTTAAATGGGAATGAGCAGGAACTTACGGTGGGAAATGCTTTGATAACATCATACTTTAAATGTGGGTGTATTTGTTCAGGAATGCAGGTTTTTGATGAAATGCTTGAAAGGAATGTTATTACTTGGACGGCTGTGATCTCGGGCCTTGCACAGAATGAGTGCTACGAGGAGAGTTTGAAACTTTTTGTAAAGATGCGGTGTGGATCAGTGGATCCAAATTTATTGACATATTTGAGCTCACTCATGGCATGTTCAGGTTTGCAGGCAACAAGTGAAGGGTGTCAAATTCATGGGCTCCTTTGGAAATTGGGAATTCAATCAGATTTGTGCATTGAGAGTGCACTAATGGACATGTATTCGAAGTGTGGAAGCGTAGAAGATGCATGGAAAATCTTCGAGTCTGCGGAAGAACTTGATGAGGTTTCCATGACTGTTATCCTTGTGGGTTTTGCACAGAATGGATTTGAGGAAGAAGCTATTCAGATATTTGTTAAAATTATTAAGTCAGGTATTGAGGTTGACCCAGATATGGTTTCTGCTGTCCTTGGGGCATTTGGAGTTGATGCTTCTTTGGGTCTTGGTACACAAATTCACGCTTTAGTTATCAAGAAGAACTTCAGTAATAATACTTTTGTCATCAATGGACTTATAAACATGTACTCCAAGTGCGGGGATTTGGAGGATTCAATCAAAGTCTTCCATCGGATGTCTCAAAGGAACTCAGTCTCATGGAACTCTTTAATTGCAGCTTTTGCTCGTCATGGGGATGGCTCCAAGGCACTAGAAATGTATGATGAGATGAGGTTGGAAGGCATACAGCCAACGGATGTTACATTTCTGTCTTTGCTCCATGCTTGTAGCCATGTTGGCTTAGTTGAAAGGGGAATGGAGTTGCTGGAATCCATGGCTAAAGATCATGGGTTGAGTCCAAGATCAGAACACTATGCTTGTATTATTGACTTGTTGGGTCGGGCTGGACTTCTTACTGAAGCAAAACAGTTTATTGCCAGATTACCTGAGAATCCTGGTATAGAGGTTTTGGCAAGCATTGCTTGGTGCTTGTAGCATTCATGGTGATTCAGAGATGGAAAGTATGCTGCAGATCAGTTGTTTTCGGCAGCACCTGAAAGCCCAGCACCATATTTTTATTGTCCAATATATATTCTTCTGAAGGGAGATGGAAAGAGAGAGCAAGGACTATTAAGAGAATGAGGGAGATGGGGGGTGTCAAA
>NW_027069601.1:0-9546 GCF_002906115.3 Quercus suber | reverse complement strand
ACAAAGAAGGATTATGGGAAGGGCGAGAGGGAAGCACAATGGGCCTTGGCTCAACGTACACTCCATGGTCTCCAGCCTCCGGAAGCATTATATACAGAGAAAAGCAGCTACCGGGATCTTTCTGAGATTGCAGAGCAGGCGAAGAGGCGTGCTGAAGTTGCCAGGTAGATTACAGAACCAGCCCCATCTAAAATTCACCCCTGGAGATATTTGAACTTTAAAATTCTCATTCAATCCAGCAGGAACATAAGTGATTACAAATTTATATAATTCTGGGAAACTTTTTAACTTCAACATGTTGTTTCATGGTTCCTTAAATAAACTTCAATGAGGCCCTATTGGGGAAGGAAGCTTTATAAAAGATTGTACCTATGCATTAAATTGGACTAGCTAACAAAGTTTGTATGATAGTCCAGTTAAACATTCAAATATAGTTCATTTAGAAAAGTCATTCTTATTTCGAAAACCACATTGAATATAAACTCTACTTATTTTTGCAGGCTCAGGGAGTTGCACACCCTCAAGGGACATGTTGAATCAGTGGTGAAGTTGAAGGGTCTGGACATTGAAACCATCCAACAGCACTACACTGTTTAAAAGACCTCGTGAAACATGGAATGCGGCTGAGTCGTTAATCAAGTGTATGTAGACAATTAAGTAAGATGGGAGGACAAGGTTTAAAGGAGAAGCTCTTTGTGATGTTTCTTTCTTCATTTGATTTTCTATGTTTCTTTCCGTGAGGATTTAGAATTGCTGGAATAACCAGATGCTTTGAGACTTGTTGTAGTTGATTTGGAGAATGGAAAAATGAACTCAAAGGGACGGAACGAAGATTAAAGGAGCTATTATATATTATTATAGAAATATGGTGTCACGTTTTAGTATGACAGAACTCCTTTGTTTTTCTTTCTAGACATTGTTACCCTTTTCTCCATTTCTATCCTCATTAGATTTTTGGTTTTAGGTTTTCAGGATCAAAAATACTCCTTTGTACTAGTTTTTTTTCTAGAAATATAGTGTCTATATATTTCTCTTCCGTTTTCTTTAGTATTATAGTACCCTTTATCTTAGATCAAAGTTCATTGCCTCTACGTTTTGTTGGCATATCAATATCATGCAGGAACCAAATCACTTCCTGAAATAAGCAGCAAGATATGTTGCCCCCCATAATATCTATAAAGCAAGGAAAATACACATACTGCCCTACTCAGATGACTGTATGATTTCTCTGAGTCAGGAGATGTTTATTGGAAATTCAGATGATTGTGAAACATCAATTTCTATGTATTTCCCCTAAATGGATGTCATGAATGAAATTTTAAGGTTAAAGGCAACCACTAGATCATTCGGCCAAGGGATTGAGAAAAAAGAAGATGGCCAAGAAATAGGGATTGCTACTTGTTATAATTTGGTCAGATTATCCAAATCACAACCCCAAAAAAAACATATATATATATATATATATTATCTGACTAGTAGTTGTGTTTTCTCAAGTAATGGTTGCTTAATTTCAGTCTATCTTCTAGTAATACAAGTATTTCTGTATTTGCTTTTCAGAAATAAATATAAAGGCAAAACTTAGTTACAATCTTTAACTACTTACGTTTCTCAATTAGATAAAATTTTCAGCTATGAATGTTATCAAAAATTGACTTTCGCAACAAAATGGAATATGAGTTTTTGACAACATTATGATATTATTCATTAAAAGGGACATCGTTGTAACAATTAGTACGAATTCAATCATAGATGATTTTAAAGATTTAAGAACGCAAACCGAATTCCATTTTTATAAATGATTGCATTGTAATGTATTAACTTATTAAGAAATAATAATGTTGTATATTTATCTTTGTTAATACATTGTTAATACTATAAATGCATACTTATTTAGAGTTTCATAATAACTTTTTATTTATTATATACATACTTTTACCCTCCTAACTCTAGTTCCTAATTCCATACGTGATGATCAGCTTTTGCTTGAAAATTGGTATTTTTTATTTTGCTGTTGATTGGGATGACCAAGAATCGGTTCATGTTTTAAGTGGTAAAAGGGCTCAGATTAGATACGGCTAATATGGATGCTTTATTGGAGGAAATTCTTGTGGTTAATATGTATCTTGGTTAAAGGAAATTCCTCCTTGTTTTACTGCAGCTGTTGAGGCGGATATACTTTTTTGATTTACTATTAATAAAAAATTTAAATTCTTTATAACAAAAAAATTACAAATTAACAGGATAATAAATATGAGGAAATAAATGGAAAGTACACTTTTTTAGTTTGACCCTTTTATTTTATTTTATGTAGTTTATCCTCCAAAAAAAAAAGTTAGACTAAAATTCATTTAAGCCTTTTCACTTTACTTTCCAATTAAATCCTCTAAATTTTAAGTTAATTTAACTCTATTCTACTTCTCTCTTTTTCACCTCAATACAAATGGACCATTAAAGTTCATCTGTTAATTTCTGTTAAATGTTGCCATTAAGTGTCCAAATTTTTATTTTATTTTTCAAAATTTTTAAATAAAAAATATTTTAACCGAAGTTGACAAAAATGCCTTTTTTTTATCGGAACATAAAGACCTTAATTGAATAAATATAAAATTTAAATAACTCAATCAAACAAAACAAAGTTAGAAGTTTAAAATAAATAAAAAATTAGATATAAAATTTTTTGTTCTTATCTTCTTCTCTTATAATTTTTAAGTTGATAAAAATCTTAATTTGATTACAATCTTCTTTTCCTATAATTTCTAAGTTGATGAAAATCTTAATTTGATTACAATCTTATTCTCCTATAATTTCTAAGCTGATAAAAATCTTAATTTGATTTCAATCTAAAATTTTCATCTAATCCTTTTATTATTAAGAGTAATAAAATCTTATCTCCAAAATAAATGGATTGCAGCGCCATCATTTTTTTTAGTTGATTTTTTTTTAAGCCAACACAATCATTAATATATAATAAATATAATAAAAGCTGAGTTTAGAAATCGTAGTTGTGCTATGTGGCAACACCAAATTGCAAAAAAATTTGTACATTTTTTATATAAAAAAATAAATATAATTTTTTTTTTGTTCTTATCTTCTTCTCCTATAATTTATGAGTTGATAAAAATCTTAATTTGATTACAATCTTCTTCTCCTATAATTTCTAAGTTGATAAAAATCTTAATTTGATTATAATATAAAAGTTTCATCTAATCCTTTTATTATTAAGAGTAAATAAAATCTTATCTCCAAAAGAAATGGATTGCAGCGCCATCCTTTTTTTTTAGTTGATTTTTTTTTGAAGCCAACCCCATCATTAATATATAATTAACTACACAAAAAATAATTTATGAATTGTATTCATCTCATACTTGGTATTAAAAATTAGTATTTTAAGTTTTATCTTTTTTGAGGAAACAAAAAGGAAAGTTTTTGGATCTAGCTCTCTACTTCCTTTTCAGTAAAGGAAAATTTTTAGGTACTTCCGGAGCATGGATAAATAGTGCTTCCTCTTCTCACATTTATAATGAACTTTGTCATGAATTTAATAAGTGGAGCCCACCATGAATCTGAGAGGAGGGAGTATCATTTTCCATACTCCGGGAGTATCTAAGAATTACTCTCCAATAAATACAAGAGAGATAATCCTCTAGTCAATTTTGCTTATATTGCTCCGATAATATATCTTTTAATTAGTTTCCTTTGGAGTGCAAGCACTAACATTTGGTTAAATAACTTCGCAAATAGTGCGAGGATGAGTTCATGCACCACCAACAATTAGAATTCACCTTTAACAAAGTTGGACGGGGAATTAAAAAAAAAAAATTAATTTAGTAGTTCATTCTTTGGGGCATAGTAGTGAAGATGCAAAGATGGTTGCAACAGGTTAGAGAGATTGGAGTTCATTAATTCTGCTTTGTATGTGATGTCTTTGGGCACATAAGTGAAGATGTAAAGATGATTGCAATAGGTTGTAGAGATTGTAGTCAAAGTTTTATCCACAAATATCATACTAAGCATTTATAAATTACTAGCCTCATCACTCGCGCTCCGCACATGCGATGAGACTCTTTTTTTTATTTTGAGGTTAATGTAATTTGTCAATTTGAATTTATCTATTGTTAGTATGGTTACACAAGAAGTTATTTTTAAGAAACTAAAATTTAGGGTTTGAAATGAAATAAACTGTTGAGTTTAGTGTATGCTAGTATAAATAGTGAATTTCAAAAACATAATATACAATATCAAAAGTTCTCATTCAGTTCCAATCCAATCACTTTGTCCCAAATCCAAATGACAATTGAGAAAGACAACTTTGTGTTCAAAATGGTCTTGCCTCTCTCTCCTGTGACCTGTCCTACACTAATTATGATATTTTTCATTCCCGCCACACCTACACAACACAATCACTCTCTCTCTCTCTCTCTCTCTCTCTCTCTCACACACACACACACACACACACACACACATATATGGGATCATACTAACGAGTGTCAATCCATTTAAAGAAAGTTTTGACACCACTTTTATGGAAAATGAAAAAAATTGTCAAAAATATTAATTTTTTTTTCTTTTCCCATAAAAACTTTCTTTAAATGGATTGTTAACCAATCTAAGGATATCGTTAGCATTTCCATATATATATATATATATATTCCAAATAGAATCCTCTCTCTCTCTCTCTCTCTCTCTCTCTCTCTCTCTTGACACTCCCATAGCGTCGTCTCAGAAACTCATAAAATACAAGCGAAAGTGCCTCAAGAACATTCGTACAAACGACGAAATGATGGCTGCTCTTAAAATCAACTCCAAAATCCACTGAGCTCTCTACCTCTTCCTCTATTAAGTGCCAAAGGTCTCTCTCTCTAAATTTAACTTTCAATGAAAATTGAAAACCCATCTTTGTATAACACATCCGAAAACCAAAACCCATCATTTTTTTTTACCCAATATGGAAAACCCATTTCTCAAAATTTTAATTTTAATTTTTTTTCCCAAAGCACTTTGCTTTATAGATATGTTGCCCCCCATAATATCTATAAAGCAAGGAAAATAGACGCATACTGCCCTACTTTGATGACTATATGATTTCTCTAAGTCAGGAGTAGGAATGGCAACGAGTCGGATTCAGGCCAGATTCTTTGATACTTGAACCCAACCTGTGGGCCTTATCCGTTACCCAAACCCAGCCCGTTTAATAAATGGGTTTTTTTTTTTTTTTTGCAGGGCCCAAACCTGCCTTGTTGGGGCCTATGGGCCTCGTCCAGCCAGTTTTGCCGGCTATTCAAAAGGCCTAATCTATGGCCCAATCTGATCCAATCTTTAAAAAAAAAAATTTTACAACCACAGAAATCATAACCACAAAAACTGTTTCAATCACAAACATAAACAGAAATACAAATCACACTAATCGAAAAAAAGAAAAAAAAGAAAAAAGAAAAAAGAAATACAAATCACAAACAGAAACTATTTTCAATCTTCAATATGATATTGTTTCGTTTCAGATACAATTTATATATATATATATATATATTAAAAGAGAGGACAAAACAATGGATATAGATGATTTCAGGAATGGTTCTAAAGACTTCAGGTGTGGATGTGTGGACGTTTATAGAGACAGCAATTTTGGTGGCATCTATGGATTATGGTAGCGAGTTGAAGCAACGAAAAGATGGGATTGTTGAAAGGCTCTATGCTACAACGGCGCCGTTTCAATCTTGCTGTCAGATTTGTGATGAAGATGATGGTGATAATAGTAACGTCGGTAATGAAGCGAAGACAACGACTATGACAACGGCGATGAGAGATGACAACGGCAACAAGGATTTGGATTTGTATTGTGGTTTGTTAAGATCAGCAAAAGTGGGTGGTCGACGACAGTGTGTGCCTCTGAGAGAGAGAGAGAGAGAGAGAGAGAGAGAGAGAGAGAGGTGAGGGTGAGGGTGAGCGTTAGGGTTTGGGAAATGAAATCTAATAGGAGAAAGAGAGTATTTATATCTAGGGTTTTTTATTTTATTTTTTAATATTATATATGTATACGAGTCGGGTATGCATAAAACCAGGACCCTTTTCGGGTTTTTTTTTAATCCATATCCAAGCCTATTATTTATCGGACCGGGTAAAATTTGGGCCAAGCCGAGTATTCGCGAGTCGGGCTTTTATTGCCATCCTTAGTCAGGAGATTGTTTATTGTAATTTCAAATGATTATGAAACATCAATTTCTATGTATTTCCCCTAAATGGATGTCATGAATGAAATTTTAAGGTTAAAGGCAACCACTAGACCATAGATCATTCGACCTATGGATTGAAAAAAAAAAAAAAAAAGATGGTTTTTTTTATTATTTATTCCATATGAAACAAAAGTTAGATTCATGTTACAAGAAATAAGGATTGCAACTTGTTAAAATTTGGTCAGATCATCCAAATCACACCCCCACCCCCCCCCCCCTCGGGGGCCGCGTAGGAAAAAAAAAATGTAACTAGTGGTTGTGTTTTCTCAGGTAATGGTTGCTTAATTTTAGTCCATCTTCTAAGACAAGTATTTGAGTTTTATTTTATATTCTACCAATTATAACTTGTCATGTATTCTCTTTTACTTTCCTTATAAAATAACCAAAGTTTAAAATTTATAAAAATAAATAAATAAATAGACACTTAACATACCATAATTGGTTAATTATAAAGTGGAACATAAAAAGTGAGATATAAGATTTCTATTTCCTAAGTAAGTCCTCTATGAAAAATGCTAAAACTATTACAAATTTTACTACATAAATTTACAAATGAAAATGTTAATATGGACACCCTAAGGGCATTGATTTATGCAATATTTTAAAAAAAAATTATAAGGAATGAAAAAAAGTAATTGATTTTTTAACAGATTTTTATATTTATCATGAAAGTGGTATAAAAACTTTTATAAAATGGTCCATTAACAAATGAATTAAGGTTTATCAAAAAACAAATACCCTAAGAATACCTGTTAACCAAGCTCATTCAGAAATTAATGTGATTAAGGCAAGGAGTACAAATACAATGTTGTCATCTCTCTATTCATGGTTAGTCTCTCATGCATTTGCTGCTCTAGAAGTGATCATAATGGATGGAGGTATTCTTGGACCTTGGGGGATTCTCCTCCNACAACTTGGCTCTTTAAACAAAATAATTTTTCCCTTATTCAACATAATTTTTTTTTGAGAGGTAATTACAATATACTGCTAACCATGCAATTCAAATCCTTCCCCGCCTTAGATCCTCGAGTACTTAGTACATGGGAATGTGCCAATTCAACTACAAAGCCTTTGGCAAATTCAACATAATTTTAAATTAAATAATTGTGTCAATGGATGGTGAGAACTAAAAAATCATAATACTACCCGCTTGATTGTAGAGTGGTCATGCTTGTATTTATTCTTCTAATTTTTATTACAACTATAGAGTGAAAATTGTCAGCTAAGAATGTCATGAAAATTGACTTTCACAACAAGATGGAATGTGAGTTTTTGACAGATTTTATGATATTATTCATTAAAAGGGATATCACTGCGACAATTAGTATGAATTCAATAATAGATGATTTTAAAAAGATTTAAAAACACACCGAGTTCCATTTTCATACATAATTGTATTGTAATGTATTAACTTATTAAAAAACAATGATTTTTTGTATCTCTATCTTTGTTAACAAATTGTTAATACTTAATACTAAATGAATACTTATTAAGACGTTCATAATGACTTTTTTTTTTTTTAATACTTTTGTCATCTAACTCCAAGTCCTGATTCCATCCATCGTTATCATGTTTTGCTTGGAAATTGGTATTTTTGACTTTGTTGTTGAATGGGATGACCAAGAAGTGGTTTATGTTTGGTAAAAGCGCTCAGATTAGATATGGCAACATATGGATGCTTTTGGAGGAAATTCTTGCAATGAATATGTCGGTTGTATTTGGCATCAACTTAAAAAGTCAGCTTTTTTTACTATTTAGCTTTTTTTTGGTACTATTCATGGGTCTCATTGCACTTTTTCGTACTATTTATAAGTCCCACTGTACTATTTATAGGTCTCACTGTACTATTTCAGCTTCTTTTTAGTATTATTTACAATACTTTTAGTAAAAAGTTATTAGTTTCATATTCTTGATTAGAGGAAATTCCTCCTTGTTTTACCGCAACTACTGAGGCTGATGTATTTTGATTACTATTAATATCATTTGTAAATTCTTCATAAAAAATTACAAATTAATATGATAATAAATATGTGAAAAAAATACAAAGTGTATTCTCTAAGTTTGACCAAAATTTATTTCAGTTTTTTAAATTTACTTTCCTTTCAGTTAAGACCTCTAAGTTTCAAGTTTATTAATTTGTACTCTACTCCCTTCCACTTCTCTGGCCTCCACCTCAATCCAAATGGACTGTTAAGATCTATCCATCAATCATTGTTAAATGTTGTTATCAAGTGTCCAAAATTTTATTTTACAACAATTTTAAATTAAAAAATCTTTTAATAGAAATTGTCAAAAATACCTTAATTCTTTTTTGGGGATTGGAACAAAGATGCCTTAATTGAATAAATGACTCATTCGAACAAAAACAAAATTAAAAGCCTAAAGTAAATTTTGGCCAAATAAGGTGCACTCTACATTTTTGCTTTGCCTAAATATAAATAGTGAATTTCAATAACGTAATATATGACTAGTTTCATCAGTTCGCGCGTGCGATGAGACTTTTTTGTATAGCAAAATTAAAAAAAATAAACTAGTGTTTTTATTTTATATATATAATTTTTATTTAGAGAATTTAATTTATAAGTGGACAAAGTTATTTGAAAATCAATAGAAGAGTAGTCCTATTTTTTAGTAGGAATTAGATTTGTATTTTTACCGGATTGTCCTTTAATTTTATCACTACTTAGACATAAGGTGTAAGGGCATTTTTAAACAAAAAAAAATGAAGATTCCAAATATAAGAAGTCCAATAAATAGTAGTATAGATAAAAATATAGTCTCATAATGAGTAAATATTGTATGAGATGAGACTTCAACAAGAATTTTCCTAGATATCAAAAGTTCAGTGCCACTATCATTCGGTTCCAATCCAATCACATTTTCCCAAATCCAAACGACAATTGAGAAAGACAATTTTGTTCAAAATGCTCTGCCTCTCTCTCCTGTCCTACACTATTATGACATTTTTCATTCCCGCCAAAGCCATTCCCGCCAAACCCACACACGCATCTACAGTACACAACGCAATTACACAACACCCCCGTATTTACATATTTTCTACATTTGACACTTCCAAATTCCAAATAGAACCGCTCTCTCTCTCTCTCTCTCTCTCTCTCTCTCTCTCGCTCAAGCTCTGTCTTTCGACTCTCCCATGGCGTCGTCTCAGAAACTCACAGAATACGAGCGGAAGCGCCTCGAGAACATTCGTCGAAACGACGAAATGATGGCTGCTCTTAAAATCCACTCCAAAGCCACTGAGCTCTCCGCCTCTTCCTCTGCTAAGCGCCAAAGGTCTCTCTCTCTCTCTCTCTCT